>NC_061512.1:140224283-140359679 GCF_022539505.1 Lolium rigidum
GTGGGTTTCGTCAATCGTTATAGGGTTTTCTGATCCAGGGGCTTTTTATAGGCGGAGAGGCGGCGCAGGAAGGTCGAAGGGGGCCCACACCCTAGGGGGGCGCCCCCCCCCTAGGCCGCGCCGGGGTATGGTCTGGTGGCCCTGCCCTTCTTCTCTGGCGGTTCTCGTGTGTTCTGGATGCTTCCGGGTAAAATAGGAACCTGGGCGTTGATTTCGTCCGATTCCGAGAATATTTCGTTACTAGGATTTCTGAAACCAAAAACAGCAGAAAACAGGGACTTGCACTTCGGCATCTTGTTAATAGGTTAGTTCCAGAAAATGCACGAATATGACATAAAGTGTGCATAAAACATGTAGATAACATCAATAATGTGGCATGGAACACAAGAAATTATCGATACGTTGGAGACGTATCAGCATCCCTAAGCTTAGTTCTCGCTCGTCCCGAGCGGGTAAAACGATAACACGGATAATTTCGGAGTGACATGCCATCATAAACTTGATCATACTATTTGTAAAGCATATGTAGTGAATGCAGCGATCAAAACAATGGTAATGACATGAGTAAACAACTGAATCATATAGCAAAGACTTTTCATGAATAGCACTTCAAGACAAGCATCAATAAGTCTTGCATAAGAGTTAACTCATAAAGCAATAATTCAAAGTAAAGGTATTGAAGCAACACAAAGGAAGATGAAGTTTCAGCGGTTGCTTTCAACTTATAACATGTATATCTCATGGATAATTGTCAATGCAAAGCAATATAACAAATGCAATATGCAAATATGTAAGAATCAATGCACAGTTCACACAAGTGTTTGCTTATTGAGATGGAGAGAAATAGGTGAACTGACTCAACAATGAAAGTAAAAGAATGGTCCTTCAAAGAGGAAAGCATCGATTGCTATATTTGTGCTAGAGCTTTGATTTTGAAAACATAAAGAGAGCATAAAAATAAAGTTTTGAGAGGTGTATGTTGTTGTCAACGAATGGTAGCGGGTACTCTAACCCCCTTGCCGGACAAACCTTCAAAGAGCGGCTCCCATTTTATTTTATTTTTGGATGGCACTCCTTCCAACCTTTCTTTCACAAACCATGGCTAACCGAATCCTCGGGTGCTCGCCAACAATCTCATACCATGAAGGAGTGCGCTTTTATTTTAGTTTTATTATGATGACACTCCTCCCAACCTTTGCTTACACAAGCCATGGCTAACCGAATCCTTCGGGTGCCGTCCAACAATCACATACCATGGAGGAGTGTCTATTTTTGGTTAATTAATTTGGGACTGGAAATCCCATTGCCGACTCTTTTTGCAAAATTATTGGATAAGCGGATGAAGCCACTAGTCCATTGGTGAAAGTTGCCCAACAAGATTGAAAGATAAACACCACATACTTCCTCATGAGCTATAAAACATTGACACAAATCAGAGGTGATAAATTTTGAATTGTTTAAAGGTAGCACTCAAGCAATTTACTTTGGAATGGCGGGAAATACCATGTAGTAGGTAGGTATGGTGGACACAAATGGCATGGTGTTGTTTGGCTCAAGGTTTTGGATGCATGAGAAGTAATCCCTCTCGATACAAGGTTTAGGCTAGCAAGGTTGTTTGAAGCAAGCACAAGTATGAACTAGTACAGCAAAACTCACATAAAGGACATATTACAAGCATTATAAGACTATACATCGTCTTCCTTGTCGTTCAAACACCTTACTAGAAATTATCTAGACCTTAGAGAGACCAATTATGCAAACCAAATTTTAGCATGCTCTATGTATTTCTTCATTAATGGGTGCAAAGTATATGATGCAAGAGCTTAAACATGAGCACAACAATTGCCAAGTATCACATTACCCAAGACATTATAGCAATTACTACATGTAGCATTTTCCAATTCCAACCATATAACAATTTAACGAAGAGGAAACTTCGCCATGAATATTATGAGCTAAGAACACATGTGTTCATACGAACCAGCGGAGCGTGTCTCTCTCCCACACAAGCATGATGTAATCCAATTTATTCAAACACAAACAAAAACAAAAGCACACGTACGCTCCAAGTAAAGTACATAAGATGTGACCGAATAAAAATATAGTTTCAAGAGAAGGAACTCGATAATTTATCGATGAAGAAGGGGATGCCTTGGGCATCCCCAAGCTTAGACGCTTGAGTCTTCTTGATATATGCAGGGATGAACCACCGGGGCATCCCCAAGCTTAGACTTTTCACTCTTCTTGATCGTAGTATATCATCCTCCTCTCTTGACCCTTGAAAACTTCCTCCACACCAAACTCGAAACAACTCATTAGAGGGTTAGTGGACAATAAAAATTAACATGTTCAGAGGTGACACAATCATTCTTAACACTTCTGGACATTGCATAAAGCTACTGGACATTAATGGATCAAAGAAATTCATCCAACATAGCAAAAGAGGCAATGCGAAATAAAAGGCAGAATCTGTCAAAACAGAACAGTCCGTAAAGATGGATTTTATTAGGCCACCAGACTTGCTCAAACGAAAATGCTCAAATTGAATGAAAGTTGCGTACATATCTGAGGATCACTCACGTAAATTGGCATAATTTTCTGAGTTACCTACAGAGAATTAGACCCAGATTCGTGACAAGCAAAGAAATCTGTTTCTGCGCAGTAATCCAAATCTAGTACTTACTTTTCTATCAACGGCTTAACTTGGCACAACAAAACACAAAACTAAGATAAGGAGAGGTTGCTACAGTAGTAAACAACTTCCAAGACACAAATATAAAACAAAGTACTGTAGCAAAATAACACATGGGTTATCTCCCAAGAAGTTCTTTCTTTTTAGCCATTAAGATGGGCTCAGCAGTTTTAATGATGCACTCGCAAGAAATAGTATTTGAAGCAAAAGAGAGCATCAAGAGGCAAATTCAAAACACATTTAAGTCTAACATGCTTCCTATGCATAGCAATCTTGTAAATAAACAAGTTCATGAAGAGCAAAGTAACAAGCATAGGAAGATAAAACAAGTGTAGCTTCAAAAATTTCAGCACATAGAGAGGCACTTTAGTAACATGAAAATTTCTACAACCATATTTTCCTCTCTCATAATAACTTTCAGTAGCAACATGAGCAAACTCAACAATATAACTATCACATAAAGCATTCTTATCATGAGTCTCATGCATAAAATTATTACTCTCCACATAAGCATAGTCAAATTTATTAGTTGTAGTGGGAGCAAATTCAACAAAGTAGCTATCATTATTATTCTCATCAAGTGTAGGAGGCATAGTATAATCACAACAAAATTTACTCTCCATAGTAGGTGGCACAAAAAGACCACTATCATTATAATCATCAGAAATAGGAGGCAAAGTATCATCAAAGAAAATTTTCTCCTCAATGCTTGGGGGACTAAAAATATCATGAAAACCAGCTTCCCAAAGCTTAGAACTTTCTATATTATTGTCAACAATGGTGTTCAAAGCGTTCATACTAATATTACTACCAACATGCAAAGAAGATTTCATAGGTTTTTTAATTTTCGCATCAAACAATCCATGTTTTAAATCAGGAAATAGAATAAGAAGCTCACTCTTGTACATTATGCCAAACTAGTGTAAACAAGAAACAAAAAGATGCAATTGCAGGATCTAAAGGAAATAGCTTCGAGCACACACACAACGGCGCGTAAAAATACTTTACCCGAGACCGTAGTATGAGTGCCTTTTACCTTTCCTCCCCGAGCAACGGCGCCGTGAAAATTGCTTGATGTCTACGGGGGCTTCTATTCTTGTAGAACGTGTTGGGCCTCCAAGAGCAGAGGTTTGTAGAACAGCAGCAAGTTTCCCTTAAGTGGATACCCAAGGTTTATCGAACTCGGGGAGGAAGAGGTCAAAGATATCCCTCTCATGCAACCCCGCAACCACAAAGCAAGAAGTCTCTTGTGTCCCCAACACACCTAATAGGTGCACTAGTTCGGCGAAGAGATAGTGAAATACAGGTGGTATGAATAAGTATGAGCAGTAGCAACGGTGCCGTAAAAGTGCTTGGCGCGTAGTTGATGGTGGTGGTATTGCAGCAGTAGTAACGCAAGAAAACAAGAAACAAGCAAGTAGTAACTCAGCAAGTATTTAGGAACAAGGCCTAGGGATTACACTTTCACTAGTGGACACTCTCAACATTGATCACATAACAGAATAGATAAATGCATACTCTACACTTTTGTTGGATGATGAACACATTGCGTAGGATTACACGAACCCTCAATGCCGGAGTTAACAAGCTCCACAATAATGCTCATGTTTAAGTAACCTTTAGTGTAAGATAGATCAACGCTACTAAACCAAGTACTAGCATAGCATGCACACTGTCACCTTCATGCATATGTAGGAGGAATAGATCACATCAATATTATCATAGCAATAGTTAACTCCATAATCTACAAGAGATCATGATCATAGCACAAACCAAGTACTAACACGGTGCACACACTCGTCACCTTTACACACGTGCAGGAGGAATAGAACTACTTTAATAACACATTGCTAGAGTAGCACATAGATAAATTGTGATACAAACACATTGCAATCATAAAGAGATATAAATAAGCACCTCACTATACCATTCAACAGTGAATAAGTATTCTCGTGAAATCTAGCCTAAGAGACCCACACGGTGCACACACTCGTCACCTTTACACACGTGGGACGAGGAGTCTCCGGAGATCACATAAGTAAAACCCACTTGACTAGCATAATGACATCTAGATTACAAGCATCATCATATGAATCTCAATCATGTAAGGCAGCTCATGAGATTATTGTATTGAAACACATAGGAGAGAGATGAACCACATAGCTACCGGTACAGCCCCGAGCCTCGATGGAGAACTACTCCCTCCTCATGGGAGCAGCAGCGGTGATGAAGATGGCGGTGGAGATGGCAGCGGTGTCGATGGAGAAGCCTTCCGGGGCACTTCCCCGCTCCGGCAGGGTGCCGGAACAGAGACTCCTGTCCCCGGATCTTGGCTTCGCGATGGCGGCGGCTCCGGAAGGTTTCGTGGGTTTCGTCAATCGTTATAGGGTTTTCTCGATCCAGGGGCTTTTTATAGGCGGAGAGGCGGCGCAGGAAGGTCGAAGGGGGCCCACACCCTAGGGGGCGCCCCCTAGGCCGCGCCGGGGTATGGTCCGGTGGCCCCGCCCTTCTTCTCCGGCGGTTCTCGTGTGTTCCGGATGCTTCCGGGTAAAATAGGAACCCGGGCGTTGATTTCGTCCGATTCCGAGAATATTTCGTTACTAGGATTTCGAAACCAAAAATAGCGAGAAAACAGGGACCGGCACTTCGGCATCTTGTTAATAGGTTAGTTCCAGAAAATGCACGAATATGACATAAAGTGTGCATAAAACATGTAGATAACATCAATAATGTGGCATGGAACACAAGAAATTATCGATACGTTGGAGACGTATCAATGGCGTCCCCAGAAAACATGGTTACCGCTCAACAAGCAACTTATTAAGAAATAAGACACATAAGTACATATTCTTCACCACGATAGTTTTTAAGCTATTTTGTCCCATGAGCTATATATTGCAAAGGCAAAGAATGGAAATTTTAAAGGTAGCACTCAAGTAATTTACTTTGGATGGCGGAGAAATACCATGTAGTAGGTAGGTATGGTGGACACAAATGGCATAGTTATTGGCTCAAGGAGTCGGATGCACGAGAAGAATTCCTCTCAATACAAGGCTAGGCTAGCAAGGTTGTTTGAAGCAAACTCAAGTATAAAAGGTGCAGCAAAGCTCACATATGAACATATTGTAACTATTATAAGACTTTATATTGTCTCCTTGTTGTTCAAACACCTCAACCAAAAAATATCTAGACTCTAGAGATCAATCATGCAAACCAAATTTTAACAAGCTCTATGTAGTTATTCATTAATGAGTACAAGGTACATGATGCAAGAGCTTAAACAAGATCTATATGAGCACAACAATTGCCAAGTATCACATTATTCAAGATATTAAACCATTTACCACATGCGGCATTTTCCGTTTCCAACCATATAACAATGAATGAAGTAGTTCAACTTTCGCAATGAACATATATTAAAGATAAAGCTAAGAACATATGTGTTCATACGAAACAACGGAGCGTGTCTCTCTCCAAACAAAGAATGCTAGGATCCGATTTATTCAAACAAAAGCAAAAATAAAAACAAACAGAGCTCCAAGTAAAGCACATAAGATGTGACGGAATAAAAATATAGTTTCACTAGAGGAACCTGATAAGTTGTCGATGAAGAAGGGATGCCTTGGGCATCCACAAGCTTAGACGCTTGAGTCTTCTTAAAATATGCAGGGATGAACCACGGGGCATCCCCAAGCTTTGACTTTTCACTCTTCTTGATCATATTGTATCATCCTCCTCTCTTGACCCTTGAAAACTTCCTCCACACCAAACTCGAAACAAACTCATTAGAGGGTCAGTGCATAATTCATATATTCAGAGGTGACATAATCATTCTTAACACTTCTGGACATTGCACAAAGCTACTGAAAGTTAATGGAACAAAGAAATCCATCTAACATAGCAAAACAGGCAATGCGAAATAAAAGGCAGAATCTGTCAAAACAGAACAGTTCGTAAAGACGAATTTTAAAGTGGCACCAGACTTGCTCAGATGAAAATGCCCAAATTGAATGAAAGTTGCGTACATATCTGAGGATCACGCACATAAATTGGCAGATGTTTTTGATTTTTCTACAGGGACTACTGCTCAAATTCGTGACAGCAAGAAATCTGTTCCTGCGCAGTAATCCAAATCTAGTATTGGCTTTACTATCAAAGACTTTACTTGGCACAACAATGCAATAAAATAAAGATAAGGAGAGGTTGCTACAGTATTAAACAACTTCCAAGACTCAAATATAAAACAAAGTGCAGAAGTAAAATATTGGGTTGTCTCCCATAAGCGCTTTTCTTTAACGCCTTTCAGCTAGGCGCAGAAAGTGTGTATCAAGTGTTGTCAAGAGATGAAGCATCGACATCATAAGCTCCCCCATCCGTAGTGTTACTAAGGGCTTTGTCAATTTTAGGCCTATAATAATATTTCTTTGGTTTAGGCACTTTAGAGACATACATAAACTTTTTCTCCTTACCCACATAAGCTTTCTCCTTAAACTTAAGAGAAGAAAAAGTTGAACCCAAGGTTCCCATAGCTTCTTCAAGTTCACTAATTCTATGGGTTCGATTATCATGAGTAGCACAAGTTTCTAAAACAGCAATTCTCTCATTAATTCCACCTAGAGATTTATCAAGTTTATCAGTGCTATTAAGTAATATTCCCAATTTAGTCTCAATACTTGGAAGATCTTTTTCTATGGCTTCCAACTTTCTCATGACATCTTCAAGAGAGATTTCAATTTTAGCTTCATTAACAGGTGGTATTCCAACTAGACTCTCAATAATGCAACTAGCTTCTAAAGCCGGAGTGCCTAGGATATTACCTCCCGCAAGAGTATCAAGAACATACCTATTCCAGCTAGAGATTCCAACATAAAAGTTCCTAAGTAGTATAATAGTGGAGTGTTTCTTAATGCACCTATGATGAACATCGCTAATTCTATACCAAGCATCTTTAAAACTTTCTCCCCCTTGTTGCTTAAAGGAACGAACTTCAACTTCCGGATTACTCATTTTTAGCAGTAGTAAATAAAGTAAACTAAATAGAGTAAATGCAAGTAACTAATTTTTTTGTGTTTTTGATATAGAGAACAAGACAGTAAATAAAGTAAAACTAGCAACTAATTTTTTTGTGTTTTTGTTTAAGTGCAGCAAACAAAGTAGTAAATAAAATAAAGTAAAGCAAGACAAAAACAAAGTAAAGAGATTGGAAGTGGAGACTCCCCTTGCAGCGTGTCTTGATCTCCCCGGCAACGGCGCCAGAAAAAATGCTTGATGCGTGTAGTTGCCACGTCCGTTGGGAACCCCAAGAGGAAGGTGTGATGCACACAGTAGCAAGTTTTCCCTCAGAAAGAAACCAAGGTTTATCGAACCAGGAGGATCCAAGAAGCACGTTGAAGGTTGATGGCGGAGGAGTGTAGTGCGGCGCAACACCAGGATTCCGGCGCCAACGTGGAACCTGCACAACACAATCACAGAACTTTGCCCCAACGTAACAGCGAGGTTGTCAATCTCACCGGCTTGCTGTAAACAAAGGATTAGATGTATAGTGTGGATGATGATTGTTGTTTGCGAAGAACAAGTAAAGAACAATTGCAGCAGTTTGTATTTCGGATGTAAAGAATAGGACCGGGGTCCACGGATCACTAGTGGTGTCTCTCCCATAAGATAGCAGATGTTGGGTGAACAAATTACAGTTGGGCAATTGACAAATAAAGAAGGCATAACAATGCACATACATATATCATGATGAGTACTATGAGATTTAATCAGGGCATTACGACAAAGTACATAGACCGCTATCCAGTATGCATCTATATGCCTAAAAAGTTCACTTTCAGGTTATCATCCGAACCCCTTCCAGTATTAAGTTGTAAACAACAGACAATTGCATTAAGTATGGTGCGTAATGTAATCAACACAAATATTCATAGACAAAGCATCGATGTTTTATCCCTAGTGGCAACAACACATCCACAACCTTAGAACTTTCTGTCACTGTCCCAGATTTAATTGAGGCATGAACCCACTATCGAGCATAAATACTCCCTCTTGGAGTCACAAGTATCAACTTGGCCAGAGCCTCTACTAGCAACGGAGAGCATGCAAGAACATAAATAACATATATGATAGATTGATAATCAACTTGACATAGTATTCAATATTCATCGGATCCTAACAAACACAACATGTAGGATTACAAATAGATGATCTTGATCATGATAGGCAGCTCACAAGATCTAACATGATAGAACAATGAGGAGAAGACGACCATCTAGCTACTGCTATGGACCCATAGTTCAGGGGTGAACTACTCACACATCGATCCGGAGGTGATCATGGCGATGAAGAGACCTCCGGGAGATGATTCCCCTCTCCGGCAGGGTGCCGGAGGCGATCTCCCGAATCCCCCGAGATGGGACTGGCGGCGGCGGCGTCTCTGGAAGGTTTTCCGTATCGTGGCTCTCGGTACTGGAGGTTTCGCGACGGAGGCTTTAAGTAGGCGGAAGGGCGGAGTCGGGAGAGTCACGAGGGCCCCACACGCTAGGGCCGCGCGGACCCCCTTAGGCCGCGCCGCCCTAGTGTGGCGGCACCCCGTGGCCCCACTTCGTCTCCCCTCCGGTCTTCTGGAAGCTTCGTGCAGAAATAGGACCCTGGGCGTTGATTTCGTCCAATTCCGAGAATATTTCCTTACTAGGATTTCTTGAACCAAAAACAGCAGAAAATAGCAACTGGCTCTTCGGCATCTCGTCAATAGGTTAGTGCCGGAAAATGCATAAATATGACATATAATGTGTATAAAACATGTGAGTATCATCATAAAAGTAGCATGGAACATAAGAAATTATAGATACGTTTGGGACGTATCAAGCATATAGTGCATGCACTGGGAGTGGAAGAACCGCCCCTTTGGTTGGCAGGGGGTGTACAAATGCCATTTTGAGGGATGCACAGTGATTCTTGAAGCTGTTGTTTCACATGACACATGAATTTGGCACTCATTATTCAGAATGGCCGGCGCGCACAATGACACCAATGTGATGCAACGCTCTCCGGTGTTTGATAGGCTAGCGCACGGTCAGTCCCCTGATGTAAATTTTGAGATCAATGGCTACCACTACAACAAGGGGTACTACCTTGTTGATGGTATCTATCCACCTCGAGCTACACTCGTGAAGACAATCCGTTGTCCAAACTCAGAGCAGGAGGCAAGGTTTGCCAAAGAGCAAGAGGTAGCCCGGAAAGATGTCGAGCGGGCGTTTGGTATCCTCGAAGCTCGTTGGGCTATCGTCAGGCACCCTTCTAGAGCATGGAGTGTGCAAACTCTGTGGGAAGTGATGACCGCTTGTGTAATCATGCACAACATGATTGTTGAGGTATAGCGAGATGATTCACTGTTTGATAATGATTGGGATGACCAGGGAGAGTTGGTTGCTCTTCAAGGTGGTCCGGCATCATTCCAGGATATCATCCATGTGCAGCACGAAATTCAGGTTCAAGCGGTTCACAACCAGCTCCAGGATGATTTGGTTGAGCACATGTGGGCGCATGTTGGCAACAATGCTGCAAACAACAACAATAAAGAAAATCTCGAAGAAAGCAATGCCTAGGCCATTTGTATCATTTTACATTTTTATTTGAATAAGTACTTTGTTATTGAATATAGGTGGACAATACTCTTATGTAATAAATCTTGAGCATTTAAACTTATTTATATTTTATATGCTTTTATATTGAATTTAAAGGCAAATGCCAACTTCTATTGCCGCGACCCATATCTGGCCGCGTTGGATGCAGCGTGCGACCCAAACGGGCACGCGGACGCGGGGTGCTGTCCACGTGTCCGCGCGGCCACCAAACTTTCCCGAACACTTTTACTGTTGTTTGCCCTCTAATTTTTGTGTTTTCAATACAACTAACACAGACTAATGCTATTTTCAGCAGAATTGTTCTGGTGTCTCGTTTTTGTGCAGAAATCCAACTTTCAGGAAAATTCCCAGAAAATATTGCAAAGTCCATATTTCACCCGAAGACTCACGGAGCCAGAAGACGAGACGGAGAAGGGCCACGAGGGGCCCACACATGGCCTAGGCGCGGGCCAGCCCTAGCCGCGCCTAGGGGTGGTGTGGCCGCCTCGGCCAACCCCTCGACCTTTCCTCCCGACTATAGTAAGCCTCTGACCCTAAAAACAGAGGGGGGCTTCGACGTTTTTCCAAAAAGAGTTCCGCTACTCTGTCGCCACCATAAACCGCAATCCGGGAACCAGAAACCCCGTTCTGACACCCTACCGGGACGGGGAATTGGAGGAGATCATCGCCATCACCATCACCGACCCCTCTCCATCAACCATCCATGATTCCCCATCCATGTGTGAGTAATTCCCTGCTGTAGGCTGTAGGGGATGGTAGGGACTGGATGAGATTGTTCATGTAATAGCTATAAGATTGCTATGGGTATAATGCCTAGTATCCATTGTTAGTATTTTTGACATTGTTACAACTTATTATGCTTAATGCTTGTCACTTTGGGTCCGAGTGACATGATCTCAGATCTGAACATGTTATTGATTCATGAGGTTAATTATTGTTTTTTATCATACCTGCAAGTTGTATACACATGTCGTTGTCCGAAACCCGGGGCCCCAAGTGACAATAAGTGAGATAACTGGAGGGGATGGCTATGATGTGAGGGTCACATGTGTTCACAGAGTGTTAATGATTTGCTCCGGTACTCTATTAAAATGAGTACCTTAATTACCAGTAGTTTCCCTTGAGACCCCGCTGCAAACGGGCTGGTAGGACAAAAGATGTCGTGCAAGTTTCTCATTGCGAGGACGCACGACTAAATAGGAACACACGCCTATGGTTATTTTATACTAGGATGCTTTTATCATTATTACTTGCAATGCCCATGTCTAGCTTATTATATGAATTATCTTATCCATGCAGCGTCCGTTCATCCATCTGTGTGCCTACAGTATTTTAATCATGTTGTCTACTGCAATCATCGCTAGTGCTATTTTTATTTCATTACTGATGTTATTTCACTACTACCACTGCCATAAAACTGTTACTACTGATAAACTGTTGCGAGCAAGTCTATTTTCAGGTGCAGATGAATTGACAACTCATTTGTTAAAGCTTATAAATATTCTTTGGCTCCCCTTGTGTCGAATCAATAAATGGTTTTACTTCCCTCGAACACTGCTGCGATCCCCTATACTTGTGGGTCATCATGCCGCTTCGGCGAGGTCTTGGTGATTGGTTCTTCGGTGAAGTCATCGGAGTCGCTAAAAAGTGATGACGATGACGTGGAAAGTCAACTGCGACGACTTCTCGCTTCGATGGCCCGTGTATCTTGTGTGGGTTGCCATGGTGGCTCTATATCCCCCACGGCGATCGTGCTCCATGACGGTCGCAGGGACACTTGTTTCAGTTTTCGGCCGGTTTCCCGCTAATAAACTGGCTAATTTATATACTTCTACTTTATTAATGAAAATGGTAAGTCTTTTGCCTCGTTTCAAAAATATGTCTAAGGTACGCCCGAAAAGCCTAAATCAGATAGTTCACACAGTATTAATGCATCACTGCCATCTAATTTTCTCCACCTAGGGTATACTAAAAATGTTCATGCTGCCACATGGCTTCATTGAAATCGCCACAAACTAGCGATGGCTTATCTGATCAAGCTCACAAACTTGACATCTAACTTCACATTTTTTAAATATAAGGACAAAGACCAACTTTAAATTAATAAATCCACAACCGCGGATTACAAAGATACGGAGAACAACTTACAACCCAAAAAAGCTACAAGCAAAAAAAAAAACAGAGATAAAACACAGCTTGCAACACCAAGGCCCTCTTCAGCGATCAGCAGCTCGACGCCGGTGGAGCTCGAGAGGAAGATGGCAAGTGTGGAATGACATGGAAAACCCCAGGAAATCGAGCATCAGCCTCAGCCATTCCATCACCGAAGAAGGCTCACTGCCTCCTCGTCCTGGCTCGAAGGGCGCTGTACCGGTCGGCCGATGGAGGCGCTCCCCCTGAGCATGACTGCACACTAACGGCAAGGTCCGAGGGAGACAAATCCAAGCACGTTGACACCATGCCACACACACTGAGAAGTACAATAGCAAACTGGATCTCGAACGCGTCGGAGACGAAGCAGTTGGGCAAGCTGGAGAAGAGCACCGACACACCTCCACACATACAACCTACACCCACAACCTACCCAAGTTCCCCAAGACCGCGCCTTCAGCAAGGTTAGCAACGCCACGGCGCCACCATGACCCAATCCAGGGTTCGGTTTTTACCCAAGGAACAAGGAGGAGGGGGGAGGGATAGTACCTCGGCGGCGCTCCCAGCAGGGAAGGCGGCGCCCATGGACATCGCCGCCGTCGTGACCGATACCACCGGTCAGGGATTTCTCCCGGTCGTAGAGTCCCGCCGTCAGCAGCTCGGCCGATACAAGACCGGAGAGCTTGGACGCCATGAGGAGAGGAGGGGATAGCACTAAACTTCTGGGTTCCCCTCCGGCACCAGATCCGCGCCCGGAGGAGGCCGTGTATGTGGGCGTCCTGGTACTGCCTTGGCCGGATGCCCGGACCATGCCCGCATGTGCGAGGAGAAGACCATGTTTTTTTACTGAAGAAAACCGTGTGAAGGCTTGAAGCTGCTCCTTTTAATTGATCCCTTCTCTTGTGTTTGCAGTATGAAGTGCGTAGAAAGGGACTGCTGGAGTTGCAATCCCTTTGTTGTCTATCTGATTTCGCAAGAGACCGGAGTTTTGGCGTTAGGCATTGAATTATTCGCACCCCTCCTCCCGCACCCCTCCCAAACCCTAAACGCACCCCGCCGCCGCCGCCGGTAGCGCCACCGGGCAAAGGCCGCGGGGCGTGGCGGCGGCGGCGGCCTCTCCTTGTTGCCGCGCCGGGACGGCGACCGGGATCCCTCGACGCTCGCTGCGGCCGGTCGGACTTGGTGATGGGCGGCGGCGGCGGCCAGACCTCTGCGCGACGGCCTGAAGCGGCAGCCCCTTGCCTTCCGCCGGATCTTCACCGCAGCACGCCGGAGGGGCTGGTGGCGGGCAGTGGCCAGGCCATGATCTGCGCCACTTTCCCCCCGCCTCTCGGCCGTGTGTGGAGGCGATCTCGGGTTTCTCTCGCGTCACGAGGTCGCCCGGGGCAGCAGCCTTGGGTACGGCGGTGGAGGTGGCCATCTTCTTCGTCGGAGAGGGTCGGCATGCGGTTGGTGGTGGTGGATCTATCGATCTATCACCGCATTCCGGCGGCGTGATGGAGGAGCTTGGAAGCCGGCGTCGGTGTCGCCGGTGGTGGGTTGGAGTGGCCAGCCCGGGATGGTCGCCGACGTGGGGGTCCGACCTGAATAAAGGCGGCGGTCCTAGGGCCTCTCTTGCGTGAAGAGGAGGACCTACCGGAGGCCTGGACTCGTGATCCGGCCGGAGTGTTGAGTTCCGGAAGGCTCCGCCGATGAATGCAACAGGTGCTTTTGCCCGGAGTTTGTTGGATCGGAGGTATTCGGTCGTGCGCACCCATGTTTTTATTCCGACCGATTGGTTCTGGAGGGAGCGGCGCGAAGCTCTTTTTCTTTGATTGACATCAAGTGACTATGGATCCATGATGAAAGTCGGAAGAAGAGAATTTCATGAAGGCCGAGAGGGAGGACTAGCTAAGGGAGGTTCAAGTCTTTGCGATGTTGAGGGACTTGCTTGGTGTTTCGGGCTTCACAGGCAGCGGTATGAAAGTGGGGGCGACAACACGGGTGAAGTGCGGAGTCCTACCTTTCGGGGTGAAAACCCAAGGTCCGGCCTTAATTGGTTGTGCCTGGCAATGTCCTTGATGGAGGCATTTGTTTTGAGAGCGGGGACTAGTCTGTAATTCAGGTGTTGTCTTGGCGGTGGATGTATTGCTGTTGTTAGGCCCGAGATACTGTAGCGGGACTTTTATTTCTTAGTTTTTTTTTCTTGTTTTTGGCTGTATGCATCCGTAGTGCCATTAGGGTGGTGCGTTGTTGCAGAGGCTGGGTGTAATTGGTATCTTCTTGATATTAATATATTCCCTTTATCGAAAAAAAATCTGATTTCGCAAGACACGACTGCTGAATTGGAGGTTACTTATTTGCAACTCAGATTTGTGTGATGTCTGCCATGTTCCTAGGCCAAGCCTCTGGGTGCAATCCCTTCTGCAACTCAGATTTGTGTGACATGTTCCTGGACCAAGCCGAAAATCAGGTAGGCAAAATTACATTTTGATATTAGCTATGATGGTGAAGATCACTCAGGAGCTTGGATAGCGGTTTTGAGAGGCCATGGTGGTTTTTTCTGATTTCTTCAGCCTGGGCCAGACTACCACACTGTCAAAATGCAGAGTTGGCGGAGGCTGTCGCTCTTGTGAGTGTTTATTTAGGTCCGACGCACGTGGAAAGTGATAGTGCTAAGAGCATCTCCACTCGTCCCCCGAACAGGCCCCCGGCGAGCCATTTTACATCCGGATGGCGTAAATCGGCCCAGTCGCGCCCCCGGTTCCTCGTTTTTGTCCGGATTTGGCTTTTCATCCATCCGGCGAGCTCACGCCATCCCTGGTCCCCAGGGCGCGCCCGGGGACTCCGGACGAAAGATTTTGGCGCGAAACGTCGTGTGGACCCGCGTAGTCGGCGACAGGAAAACCAAATCCTGTCGATTTTCCCTCCAATTTGCTTGCATATCCCCATTCCCTCGAATTTGCTTGCATATCCCCATTCTCTCCCGCCGAATTTGTCCATTCTCCTCGTCTTCCAGTTCCAGTTCCCGGCGGCGTCTTCTCGTCCACCACCGCTCTCCTCCTCGTCTTCTCGTCCACCACAATGCCGCAGAAGGCGACGACGAGGAAGCCGCGGGCGAAGAAGGAGCGGCCGCCGGGCATGACGAACGCAGAGTGGGCGGCGGACGAGAAGCGACGCGAGGTGGAAACATGCGGCAGGGCGGAGAGGGTGAAAAAAGCCGCCGCCAAGAGGGCGGCAGCGGCGGCCCAGGACGAACAAGCGAGGAAGATCAGCATGGCCATGAGCGGCGGCGGCGGCGCCATGTTCCCCGGCCAATGGCCGACGCAAGGTACAAGTAGTTCCCCGTCGTCCTTCTCCCCTTCGATGTACTCGCCGTCGCCGCCTGCCATGTTCCAAGAGGGCGCCTACGTCCAACCGTCCAGGTTCACGCCGTCGCCGCCCGAGCTTGACGTCGGCGGCCAGTTCGAGGGCAGCTCGCCGGTCATGCGACGAGGGCCGCTCCCGTTCGGCGCGATGGCGGCGCCGAACGAAGAGGAGATCCACGAGATGATCACCTCCGGCTCCATGGCCGCCGCTGCGAGCCCGGGGTTCTTCATGGCCGCCGCCGCGAGCCCGGGGTTCTTCACGCAAGAGGAGGCGAGGGCGACGGCAGCTGTGGCGGCGCGCAACGAGCATCGGGAGGATGTTGCCGACGGAAGCCAAGCCGTCGAAGAAGAAGACGAAGAAGAAGAAGAGCCAACTCAAGCCGCCGCCAACCTGTCGAAGGGGAAGAAGAAGAGGAAGAAGGAGTCGCCGCCTGCCGAACCGCGTATCAAATGGACGCCGAAGGAAGAGGAGTGCCTCGCCGAAGCTTGGATGACCGTGTCCACAAACGGCATAAACGGGGCCAATCAGTCGTTCGACACATATTGGCTTCGAGTGAGGCAGGCGTACGAGGAACGCAAACTCGTCGATCCCTACTTCAACAAGACGAACATGAACGTGTACCGGGGAGACAAGGCAATGGCCACCCATTGGAGGATCATGCAGACGGCGTGCAACAAATGGCACGGCATACAGGAGGAGGTCGACAAACGGCCGATCAGCGGCCACGACTTGGAGCAAAAGGTATGCTCCATCGACCCTGCATCACCGAGGTACATCGTCGTGAGCTGACCCGTATCGCCGTGCTCTTTTTCCCCAGCTGCGCCGTGCTTTGGACATGTACACGGACGACACCGGCCTGCAGTTCAAGTTCCTGAACGTCTACGCCCGCCTCGAGAACTGCGAGAAGTGGAAGGAAACCCGCACGACCCTCTCGAAGAGCAAGACCGAGCAGTACAACCCCGACGCTCCGGCGGCTTGCGCGGCGGAAGGGCGCCCTGAACTCGGCCAGAAGAAGCTCAAAGAGCTCAAAAAGACGGGCAATCCCGCCGACAGGATGCAGGCGTCGATCGACAAGTGCTGGGCCGACTTGAGGTCGCACGCCGACGGGAGGAACGACAAGTTCGACGGCAGGTGGCGGGAGATGCTCGCCAACCAAGGCGTCCGGATCGCCCTGCTGAAGACGACGGCGGCGGCGAAGAAGAGGAACACAGACTTGGCGTTCCTGATGGGCGGCGGCAACATGGAACTGATGGACGAGGAGACGAGGAATTGGTAACAGGGCCACCGCAGCGACATCCTCCGAGCCACTCCGGCCAGTCCTTCGTCGTCTCCGCCGGCTCCTACCTCGGCTTCCTCACCATCTACCTCATCGACTGCGGCTGCTTCGACGTCCACTGCCGCTGCTTCGTCGTCGACTGCCGCAGCCGCTTCGGCTACGGTGTGTGAGGAAACTGGTCCGTCGGACACCGCCATGCCGGCCGAGACTGCCGATGAGCCTGTTTCCGTGTAATTTCCCTCCGATCGCCGATCTGTGGCTGATCCTTTTGCTCCTTTTACCGATCAACTGGCCGTACATGTAGCGCGGGACGGCGCTTTGTTTGAATTTAAACTATGTCCGCCGAACTCCGGGTGGACGACTGGAAATACGGTACTCCCCACGACTTAATTTCGTCCAATCCGGCGGTTGTTTCGTCCGGATTTGGGCGTGGGGAGCGCCAACGAGTGGAGATGCTCTAAAAACTCTGTTTCTAATCTGAAGTGTAACCATGTCTCAAAGTCAGCTGTTGCTGGTACGGTTAAGGATATAAAGGTTTTGTGCAACTCATTTTTAGATTAATCGATCAGACATGCCACCAAGTGACACATGAGCTCAATAGTCTAAAACCATAGACTCATTTTTGAAATCAATGTTATATGCATTTCACTTATGCATGGTATAATAAATACATTAATTACTTCATTCTATTGGATTTGATCGGCACCCAGATGTAAACATAAAAGGATAACTTTTAAATTTAATGTAACACCGTAGCAACGCACGGGTATTTGTGCTAGTGGTAACCGAAAACGAATCATCCCAGAACAAACCGAGTCCACCGATCCGTATGTTGCTACTCACACCGGCGAAACCACATAAACGTAGTCTGCTTCTCAAACGAGCCACTCTATCAGGAAGACCAGCTTGGGAAATTAGCCTGACATAAGGCTAGTACCTCTCGAACTGCCTGGCGGTTCCCGGACCCTGGCAGTTCCAGCATATGAGATTCATTGGGGTGGGAGGCACTCCACACAGGAGCCCGCTAAATTAGCAGGGTTAAAATTTTCCTCCCCAGCCTTCTTGGCTTTCTAATTTCCTTTATTATCCACCGAATCAGTATATAATTCAGCTCAGGTTTGCTAGTGTTGTCAGACATCATGCAACCCATCAGTAATAGCTAGCACATTCTGATTGCTCATCAGGACATCTTGCGTTCCATTCAGCGCAAGCCTCTTCCTAGGACCCTTATCCTTTTCCACCATATATTATGTCAGCAGGTTTGCGTGGGCTGGTACCAGTATCCTTCAGTTCCTCATCCTGAGCTGAACCATTATCGAAGAAAGACCGGCCACCACAATTACCACGTCCACGGCCATGTTGTTTGCCTCTGAACCATATTGGCATATACTCCAATTCCATAGATTCTACTTTTGAAAAGCCATCATATGGTTGAATGAATGATCACTGCCCAATTCCTGAAAGGCAAGGGACCCTGTTCCTATCTGCCAAACCAAAATCTTGCAGCACGAATCTGTTGTCGCCAACGCGTCTGAACCTTAAATCTGCGCTAAGTTCCAGGCAGAACGCATCTGCGAGAACAGCGCAGCTTGACTAACCCTCTTCACGTCTGCACGCGCATCACCGCGAGCCAGCGTGCGCCTTCAGCATCATCCTCATGGACAACTACGTCGTTGAAAAATCTTCCTACTGGAGGTCGAGGTCCTCTAGCAAGCGATCTTTGTCAGGGACCTTCGTCCCCTTTTCTGTCATGGACAAAGGTTCAAACAAATTTCTGATAATCCAAATTTTTGTATAACCTGAGTACTGTTCCATTTTTCTTCTGAGTCTTGGTACTGTCCCGTATCATTTTTGTTTTAAGAATCTAACCCAAGTTCTGCATTTCTTTCTGATCTAAAAGTTCTATCATTTTGTAAGTATATAAGCAGTAATGCATGTTAAGAATCTGATCGGGCAAAAGAGATTATAAGAAGCAGCTTTTTTTTTAAGTTCTACAATGATTAAAAGAGAACCAAAAGCAGAAAACCCCACGCGCATCACCGCGAGCCAGCGTGTGCCTTCCATATCTCAGCATTATCGTCATCGAGACAACCACGTCGTCGAAAAATCTTCCTACTGAGGGTCGAGGTCCTCCAGCAAGCGATCTATCAGGGACCTTCGCCCCCTTCCCACCCTATGCCGTAGCTGAGGATGCATCGGCGCCGAGGAGGTAGGAGTTGTTGTTGACATCGCCGCCACAAAGACCAAATAAGAACTTGTTTCGCCGAAAACACTCTGTCGATTGGGAAAGAACAGACGTTAGGAGCCACATCCCCTTCTTACAGACCTAGTCGGTCATGGATACGACTCTCCGTCGGTCGCAGGCGCCGTCGAGGAGGAGATTAGCCCTAGTCACGAGATACTACATAATAGGGAAAAAAAAATCCAGGCAGAGATTGGGGCGCGATTGATCCTGATATATAAAGACACGTACGCATACCCAGGAGACCTGGAGTCCTGGACACCAATCTAACCCTAGATGGAAGTCTCCAACAATCAGAACGCCGCCTCTTCCGGCAGGGATCGCCTGAGCAGTCTGTCGGACTGCCTCCTCCACACTATCCTGTCGCACCTCAAGGCCCTACAGGTCGTGCGGACTTGTCTGCTCTCGCGGAGGTGGCGCCACCTCTGGCTCTCTGCCCCGTCCGCCGACATCGACTGCCGTGAGTTCCAAATTTATAGGTGGAGCCAGGGGTCCAGCCCTTTTGATGAACTCCGCGACCATGAGATCAAGGAGGTGTTGTTCGGCAAGCGCGAGGACATCGTCGATAACCTCCTGCTACATCATAGCACCAGGTTGCTGCACACCCTGAGGCTGCGCATCCACATCGATGACCAGACGGCCCCCTGCATGCGTAGGTGGATTCGACGTGCCCTCAGCTGCGCCCCCGCGGTGCTCATCATTCACTATGGCACATCTATCATGTTACCCCCTCGTTCTTCTGGCACGCGACGCCTCACGAAGCTATGTCTTGATCAGGTAAGTCTCCACGGTGGTTTCGAGCAGCAGATCACCACCGGGCTCCCTGTCCTGGAAGACTTGAGGATCAAGAACTCTGACTTGAGCAATCTCTCACGGATCAAGTCCGACACGCTCAAGAACCTTACCCTCGATTGCTGCCACAAAACCGACTCACCTTTCCATAAAAACAGACTAGTCATCGCCGCCCCTCGCCTCGCCTCACTGCATTTCACCATCATGTTTCACGGTCGTGCCAGCTTCATCGTGGCTGAGGCTCCTTCTCTTGTCCAAGCATCGGTCTGCCTTGTGAAGAAGCCTAAACAGAAGTCGTGCCACTGGAAACACGGTTCTAATAAAATGGACGCATACATGTTAAAAGATCTGCGCGAGCTTCTCTGCTCCCTGTTCAATTCCAACAACGTGAGTAGCTTGAAGCTGGCAGGGTTTCAAAAGATGGTACGTCCTTCCTTCATTCTATTCGCTTCGTTTGTGCTGACCAAGTACATATATATATTTAGCTGTATGTATGATCCAACTGTACGTATAAGTAAATCCCAATTAACTGTACTATATACTGGTGTTTGAAATGCAGCTGGTACACGACAACGATTTAATGTTCCTTGTGCCAAATATGGATGGGATTCCTCAGGCGTCTCGTACACTTAAGATGTGGATGCGCAGCGACAAATTCGTCCACTGTCCTATGCTGCAGTGGATACTGGAAGAGGCGCGCGGTACATTGCCACTGCTTGGCAACCTACGAACCTTGATTCTTGACAACTGTGAGGCAGGCGACAAAATTCAGGTTCTGTGGTGCTTTCTCCACAATGCGCCTGTCCTGGAGATGCTTACTCTGAACAATTGCAAGGTATATATTCTACTTTTGACATTTGATCTACCTTATAGTAGTACTCTCCTTACAAGCATTACTTTCCTTATCTGCTGACTTCCTTAAATTTGTTATTTGTGTAATGCCAAAAGTTTTCAGACGGGACGATATTGTTAGGCAAGTCGTCTTTGAAGCCATTATCTTCCGATATTTTGGATATGCCACCAGAGTTGAAGTTGATACAGATCAGGTACAATGATGACGACGCTCATCAGCTCATACACCAAGGCAATCGACCAATCGATGATGTGCTGCCCATGATAAGAACGAAAGTGTCTGCGACTACCATGATTCAAGCAACAAAACTTCCAAGAAAGACAAGAGCAAACTAGAATATAGTTTTCTGGTGTAGTTGCTTCAATTGATCTAGTCCTAGCCACGGCGATCAAACCCAATGTGTGTCACAATGCAGCATATACCCATAATGGGAGGTCACATTATCACTCATTGTGCCTTGACTCCGGGTGCGAATACCATTCCCACTCCGGCTGCGACTCCGGGTGTTTAATAATATATTTTTTGTACATTTTTTCTAAAGACGTCCTACTCCTAATGATTAGTATAGAAAATTGTTTTACTTGGTTGGCATGCATGAGCACGATGCCACACTCCTTCTGCTAAGTCTATATCATCGTTGTCCTCCCATAAGTGTGTCATGCCTCGCTCACCCCTCCCTCGATCTGTTGGTGCTTCAAGGTGCCTGCGTTGGTGCTCACCCCGGCCACCCCTTGTTGTGTCCTCCCTACCTCCATGGAAGTGACACATAGACTATGCTCATCACTAGTGAACCAGACGCTTATTTTTAGATAAAAGGCATCGAAGATGCCTGACTTTCAATTAATAAATCATGATGAGTTCTCATAAAGGATAACAAGTTGAGGGTAGCCCTTAAACAGTTACTGGCCTCTGGCCCAAGTTTACTCAGGCAAACACTTTGGATGTGATAAGATAAACATCTAAAATTCATCACAACAGATAACTAGGGAGCGTTGAGAAGATCGCCGCAGAGTGGGTTTCTCTCTATAGTTGACGAAGCACCGCCACCAGCATATGGATGGTTGCCTGGTCCTTAGGGTCTTGAGAGGAGTCGCCAGTGCCGCAACAAAAGGCCTCGACAAGAGAAAGAACCCACAATGGAAAACTTGGTACCATGTTCCAATGAACATTCAACATGTTATGAATTCCACTCCACATAAACCTTGCTAACATACATCCGAAGAATATGTGATTGGGGTCTTCCAAGTCCCTACAAAGAGCACACTTGCCATCTAGGGACCTTGTCTAATTAGGATATGCTCCCTAGTCGGTAAACGGCTCGTAGCCAGCTGCTAGGTAAACACTTTTGGGTGGCATGTTGGTTAACCGAGAGAATTTGGCCACTAGGTCTAAATCATTTTGAAGGGTTTTCTGATACAGAGGATTAAAAAAAGGGATTTCTATTTTCGTGCCCCTGGTTCGTTAGTTTTTCTCAGTTTTCCCCAGCCGCTTAACTTTTCCTCAGTTTTCCCCTCCCGCTAGTTTGAAACCCCTCGCAGACGCTCGGACGGGAGGGTTGCCGTATGGTCAGAGGCCTTGACTGTTACCGGTGACGGCTAGGGAGCCGCGGTGATTGTGAATTGACCGTTTCTTTTGAATGGTGTTGATTGTTGACCCAATGAGACACGTCGTACTGGCGGTCTCTCACTCACCCAAAGCTTTCCCCTCCGCCCGAGACTGGAAGAGCTCACACACCGCCCCTCCACCGCCACACCGTCCTGCCCTCCTACCTTATGGTGTCGTCCGCCCCGAGCCGCCCCCGCCCCCACCACCACCCCCGGGAGGCGGAGAGGGCTCCGCCTCCACTAGATCTACCCCTCTCGCGGTAGAGTTTGTACAGCTGGTACAAGGACGTCGCCTAGAGGGGGGTGAATAGGCGGGTTATAAAAACTTCTACTTGAGAGCTAAACAAGGCGGAATAAAACGACTTAGTGTTTACTTGTTTAGCTCAAAGCCTATCAACTAGGGTTTGCCTAAGTGCACCAACAACCTATGCTAAGCATGATGAGCAACAAGGTGATAACAAGCTAGGAATAGAACATCAAGCATGATATATATATCAAAATGTAAAGCGCATAGGTAAAGGAGCTCGGGTTGAGAAGTAACCGGTACACGAGGAGACGACGATGTATCCCGAAGTTCACACCCATGGGTGCTACGTCTCCGTTGGAGCGGTGTGGAGGCACGAGGCACTCCAATGAGCCACTAGGGCCACTTTATTCTCCTCGAGCCTTTCCACCAAGGGGAAAGCCTCGATCCACTAAGGGACCTTTGAGGGTGGTCACTGAACCCGTACAAGCTTGGGGCAAACCCAAGTATCAAGCTTGAGCCAACTCCACAACACGGAGGCTCTCAAGTACAAGGCCACAATGGCTACAACACGCCACACCGGCAACAAGGCCACCAAGACTCCAACGCGCCACAACCGGCTCCAAAACCACAAAGGCTACCACACTCCACAAAGGCAATAACGCCACAAAGGCTACAACGCCACAAAGACGACAAGGCCACAAAGGCTACAACACCACAAAGGCAACAAGGCCACGAAGGCAACAACACCACTAAGGTCAACAAGCCCTCTACGAGACCGAAACCCCGGAGAGAACCCAAACCGATGCACCTAATGCAATGGCTAAGAACACCACTAAGATGCCCAAGTTCTTCTCTCCCAAATTCCAAGAAAGCTACAAAAGCTATTGGGGGAATAAGGGAGGAAGAACAAAATAGGAGGAGGAACACCAAATTACTCCAAGATCTAGATCTAGCAAGATCCCCTCACTTGGAAAGGGATTCAATTGGTGAGGCACTAGATCTAGATCTCTTCTCTCCTTTCCCCCAAAAATATGCAAGAAATAGTGGGGAGATCAAGAGGATGGTAAAGCTCTTCAAGGTCAACAATGGAGGAGAGAGAGTGGGGAAGAAGAACTAGTTAAGTCGGAGGTGGAAGAGAGGTATAAATAGAGGGCCCAAAAATATGACTGTTGGGGCTGAAAAACGGTCAGATTCGCGCCCGAGAGGTACTACCGCTTGTCGAAGCGGTACCACCGCTCGCGCGGAATCCGTGCAGAAATCAGTCAAAAAATGCCCCAAACCGGTAGTACCGCTCTGCGGACCGGTACTACCGCTTGTACCAAATCTCAGAAAACAACACAGGAGGGAGAGAGAGAGAGAGAGAGAGAGAGAGAGAGAGAGAGAGAGAGAGAGAGAGAGAGAAAAGCATGCAGCAGGGTGGTGGCAAAGCGGAGCAGCAACAGCCAGCGGGGTAGGCAGTGCAGCGGCAGCAGCGCGGCTAGCGAGGCGCGTGTGAATGCGCCAGAGTTTGGGCGGCAGCCGTATGACGCGGTGGGGGCGCACGCGTGCGAGCGGGATCGAGCAAAGCGCTCTCCCCCGCGGGTCAACGCTGGCGAGCGGGAGCAGCACGTGCTAGCGAGCGGCCTGGGCGAGCTGAGTGCGGGTGGGCCATGTGGGGGCGGTGGCCCACAGCGGGGCGGAGGGGCGCGGTGCTGGGCTGTGCTAGGGCGGCGGCCCAAGAGCGGCGGTGGTGCGGCAGAGGCTGGGAAGGATATGGGCCAGGCGGTACTACCGGGCCCGGTACCGGTCCGGTACCGCCTGGGCCTCTGTACGCACAGATGGCCTGCCGGTACTGGGCTGGTACTGGCCCGGTAGTACGGCTCCATTTTTTGCTTTTTCTTTTTCCAAAGGAGCGATACGGAAAATGCAATATCGAGCACAAACCTTGTCCTTGCGCGTTCCACTAGAGTCGGCAAGCTCCGTCTTTGTCTCTCTTCAACCTTGTACATGCCACCGTCTTCCTCCAACATACACGCCACCGTCTTCCTCCATCTTCAACGCACGCCACCGTCTTCATCTCTTGTACACCGTCTTCATCTCTCTTCATCTTCTACACCGTCTTCATCTCTCTTCGACACCGTCTTCATACGTCTTCTTCATTATGCTCGATCTTCTCCATCTTGCAACCTTGAGATCAACACATGGCTATGGACACGACCTAAGATAGATTCTCAATACAATCGTTAGTCCATAGGGATTGTCATCAATTACCAAAACCACACATGGAGGCTCCATATTCTTTCAATCTCCCCCATTTTGGTAATTGATGACAATCTCTTTGAGAGGGTTTAAATATGGAATTTAGCGAACAACCCAAGTTGAATATTTAGAATAAACTCTCCCATAATAGATGCATGTGTGAATGAACTTGAATTTCATTGCATATACCGGCATTTAAAGCCTAGCGGAGTATCCTCTAAATATTCAACCATGCAAAGCAACAAATGCAAGGCATGAAAGGCAAATGCTTAAGAGCCAACAAAAGCAAATTCCCTTAAACCCTCCAAGCTTCTCCCCCATTGGCATCGATTGCCGAAATGGACGAAAGGTTTAGACGGCCAATATAGTGAGCGTTCCTCCATAAGTTGTGCATTTCTCATAATTGTGAGTGAAATCAAATGCACATATTCAATGACGAATACTCAAAGGAAATCAAACTATATTGAGGATCAAAGATTGCAAGAGAATAAGAAGGTGAGAAAGCTTCGACAAATGAAGCAAGCAATCCAATGAACCATCGAACCAAATGAAAGATATTATGATAAGTTCAAGAAGGGTGTTCTAAGTAATATGTGGAAGCTCCCCAAGTTTTGTGCACAAGATAAACAATTTGCACGGAAGAATAAGGTGCACAAACATGGCATCATCACTCCCACAAGATCACTCAAAGCTTGTTCCAAAATCAAGTATGAGTGCTTGAAAATGCAAATAGAAAGAAATGAGCACTCATAACAAATTATTTGTTGATCCACCAAGAGACAAACAATAATAAAGGAATGGACTACAACAAAGATGGATATCCAAAAGAAAATGTATCATCTCTCATGTATATTAGTTTCTCTAAGTGGACAACATCAGAAAGATATTTATCCATCAAGAAACATGCACACACAAGATAGATACAAGAGAATAAGAGCAAGATATCCAAGGTGAAGTAATACAATATACCAATGAGATATTTGCTTTATAGCATGGCCAAAGGCTCATATTTATCTGTTATCACCAGAATTTAACCAAGTCTGGAGATGGGCCGTGATTAAATGGGCTTAGAGGATATGCACGGAAAATATTCCCGAACCGGCCTTGTATAAGAAGTTTGGGCTAGATTGCCCGTGTATCTGTAAATTATAGTAGGTTACGTGTCGGTTAGAATTAAGAGATAGAGTTTAGCTCGTACACGGTTGGGTTTATTCCCGAGTTAGAAAGTCTACGGACTATAAATATGTATCTAGGGTTATTGAGAAAAGAGGACAATCACGTTCACAACAAATCAATCTAGGCGCATCGCCACCCCTTGTTTCGAGGGTTTATCCCGGGTAAGCAACATGCTGCCTAGATCGCATCTTGCGATCTAGGCAGTATTAGTTTATTCATTGTTGGTGTTGCTCGTGCTGAAGCCTTTTTGATGGCGAGCAACACCCTTATCTTAGGTGTTTTGGGGTTGACGTCGATGCTTTCACGATGTACTTGTTTAGCTATGCTACCCCTCGATATCTAGCTGCCCTTACACCTATTTTAGGTGTAAGGGCAGCATCTTGCTTGTTCTTTATTCAGAAGATCTAATCCGTTATAGTTGCTCCTTGTTCTTCAAGGATTGGTTTGATATCCGTATGGTTAGGCCTTATAAACGGGTTGAACGATCCGGTGGTGCGTAAGGCGTGGTTTATTAAGCTCTAGAGGGATTGTTCCGGGGATCAACTTCACGTTGGTTTTTAGGCCTCTTTAGGGCTGGTTTTCCATCATCTTACGTATTTGCTAGGCTCAACTACGCATAGGATGTTCCGATTATGCGGTGAAAACCCTAGACTATCGTAGATTAGTTTAGCTTGATATTGATAAAGCATGATCCCCATGTCATTATAAATCTAACGTGAACCATGGGGCAATCGGCTCTTTGAGCCGATCCACATAACAACTTAAGAGCCGATCGGGGCTCGTATTTAATGTTTACGTGTTTGCCATGCAGGAAACTAGTCGAAGCAATCCATCACCTTCCCGACCAGGTATAGGTCAGGTGGCACGCCCTCGTAAGCACCGGGACGTGTGCCAGAAGGCATTGCGGGCCGTCGCCCGAGGGACCAGGGTCCACCGCAGTCCTGGGAGCCTCCCGGCTCTACGGTGTTGCCCGTCGCTACTCGCCGGTGGGTTTTTGAAAGCAACACTTTCTGGCACGCCCGGTGGGACACTCTACAGCAACCACTACGTCGACATCTGCAGCAACCATGTCAAAAGTTGCGGATGAGGTGGTGGGCGAACCAGTCACGTACGCAGTATCCGCCGGAGGAACACAAGAAGAAGTACGATGAGATGAAAGCCATCTTGGAAGCCGATCTCATCGGCTCTTTCATGAAGACCCGTTCACATGGCATCGGATGGAAAGGATTCTCCCTCGAAGGTGCTCTCGATGAAGTAGACCTCTCTACCTCCTCGCAGGAATGCACCGAGCTCTACGCCGGAGATTAATTACATGGTGGCTCATTCCCTACACCGCCATTCGAGAGCTTGGTGAACGCTTTGAGCGCGTTGCGGTCCGAGTGGTGCAAGAGATCATGAAGCATCGGTACTCTCCGTCGGGACCTACCCCGGGGACTCACCGGGGAGAGATACCACTCCGCATTAGACCGCCGCCGCCATTCGCGCTTGCAGCCGCGGAGCCGCCGGGTTCACCGGCGTACGTTGTCTACAAGGTTGGAGACGATCCTAGCGATTGCCAATTCCTATATGAGCCGCCTAAGGAGATCCCACATGGATACGTGTGCACATACGTGCCGGATCGCAATGCCTTGGCGCGCACAAGCCGCTCGCACCAACGAGGATTTCCGGAGCGTACGCTGACAAACAAGCATGGCTAGCTAAATACGCTACTGGAACGAGTCATGAAGGCTCGGTCCCTACAGCTAATACCATGGAACAGATCAGCACCATCTTGAGAGACCAGTTCGGCATCTTGCCGAAGAGGAAAACAATCGGCTATTCCAAGCCGTACCCCGACGAGTACGATCTGATCCCGCTGCCACCTAAATATCGGCTCCCCGAATTCTCAAAATTCAATGGAGCGAGAAGGGTCTAGCTCAATAGAGCACGTAAGCCGATATTTGGCACAGCTGGGCATGATTTCAGCGTCAGACCCGTTACGTGTGAGGTTTTTCGCACAATCTCTTACGGGATCAGCCTTTGGGTGGTACACGTCGCTGCCACCAAACTCAATCCGGACGTGGAAGCAAATGGAGGAGCAGTTTCACGTGCAATATCACTCAGAAGCTACCGAGGCCGGCATTGCCGATCTGGCGCAGGTGCGGCAGAAGCGAGGAGAAACGAGTGTCCGAATACATCCAACGTTTCAGGACTGTCAGGAACCGATGTTATTCGGTTCGTTTATCTGAGAAAGAAGCAATCGAGCTAGCCGTAGCGGGCCTCGCAACGCCGATCAAGGATCTGACTTCCCAAGCATAGTACAGTTCATTGTCGCACATGGTACAGAAACTCACATCGTATGAGCAGCGGCACCCCAAATTGTACCAAGACAAGTTCAAGCGTCCGGTAGGCCTGGTCGAGATGGAAGAAGCCGAAGAGCCTGCACCAGACCTGGAGGTGGCTGTAGCTGAATGGGCTCGGGGAGAAAATCCCGTGTCCTGCAAATGGGTAAAACCACAAGGGCCTGCAAGAGGGTTTGACTTCGATTTGAGAAAAGCTGAGCAGATTTTCGATCTGTTGCTTAAGGAAAAACAGCTGAAGTTACCCGAAGGCCATAAAATCCCTACAACACAAGAAATGAACGGGAGGCCGTACTGCAAATGGCACCACTCGTTCACCCATACCACCAATGACTGCAAGGTGTTTCGTCAGCAGATCCAAATGGCGATAGAACAAGGCCGATTGCTCTTTGGGCAGTTTGCCATGAAAGTGGACACACATCCGTTCCCTGGCGTCAACATGGTGGAACCGAACCACTCCGCGAGGCGTCGACTGGATTTCTCGTTCGATGTCAACATGGCAGGGCCTGTACGCCACCATGGCAAGTATAAGGAAGAAAGCAGTCACTCCCGCGGAAAGGAAAAGGAGGAGGCCGATCCACGCGACCGGCCCCGATATGATGACAAGCGGTACCTCACCAAGGAACAAGTGAGAAGCGTGCGATACCAAAAACCACTTTCCACGCACCTCCTCAACAAATATGAATATCAGTATGACCGACGTCGGCAGTACGACAGAAACGACGAGAGATACAATCGGTCCGATGAAGATAAAGGAAGGTACCGTCGGCACGACAGAGACGACGAAGGACGTGAGCACCGCGCTAAGGAGAGGTCAAGGGAGCAGGAAGACATGGACAGACACTGGGACTGTCCCTTCTTTAAACACTGCTGGGATTCAGGGATGAGCCGATTGCCTACAATCGACAACTGCCCGGAGTGTAGACGCCGGAAGAAGGATCCAGGGGAAGTTTCAGTTTTCAAGCGTCTAGGGCCTCTCCCGCCACAGAACAAACGAGCTGAGTCCTCTCAAGATGAAGACTTTGAGGAGTCAGAAGATGAAGAAGAGGACAGATACCACCGGCCAAGGTGGTGCCCCGATGGACTCAGCCACTCCCAAAAGCGTAGGGTTCAGCGGCTACGTAGCTTGGAGCAAGCCGAAGCGCGATACTTGCACACGTTGAGGAAAGCGCGGCCCGATCTGGCCGTGAAAATTCAGCAGACTTTGGATGAAGAGAGTCGTCCACCAAAGAAAGTTTGGCGTCCCAAGCAAGAAAAAGCCGATGTGAGAACATCGACTGGCACAAACATGGTGTTCATCCTTCCATCAGAGTTTCGTGCCCCAGGAACTGAAGAAGTGCCGATAGCACAGTTTGACTGCGGTCCACAGCCCGTCATCTTTGAAAAGCCACGGGAGAAGGGCTACAAACACATGAAGGCCCTGTACCTAAAGGGTTATATCAATGGGCAGCCCGTCGGCAGAGATGTTGGTTGACACGGGAGCGGCGGTCAATATAATGACATATTCCATGCTACGGCGTTTGGGACGCTCCAGTGCCGATCTGATCAAGACCAACCTCACACTAAACGACTTCAATGGCCAAGCATCAGGGACGCAAGGTGTCCTGAACATGGATCTAACCATAGGCCGAAAGACGATCCCAACAACATTCTTCATCGTCGACAGCAAGAGCACCTACGCTGTCCTGTTAGGAAGGGATTGGATTCACGCCAACTACTGCATTCCATCTACAATGCACCAATGCTTGATACAGTGGGATGGAGACGACGTAGAGGTCGTACATGCAGATGACTCGATCGATGTCTCAATAGCCGGCATGAACATTTGGGACTCGGAAGACCAAGAGCCGCTCTCTGGAATCAGTTTGGACGGTTGGGATCGCTTCGAGGTGACAAAAAACGGGGTGAGGCTGGTCTTATCCACCGGCCTGATAGAGTAGCAAGAGCAACATCCATCGACATACGTGGCAAGGCCGATCCCCGCGATCGGCCCCAAAAAATAAAAAGCAAGGATCTCACTTCAAACATGTCACGTAGTCGTGGTAGGGAGACTCCCTCCCGTAAGGGAGCACATACAAGTTGTAAACCTTCATTGAGCAATTCAATCGACATGGAGGCCGATTCCAAGCAATCGGCCAAAATTATCCTCGCCATACGTTCTGCCTGTGTTCAACGTCGATCTAACAGGCGACGGAAAGCTAGGATATGGGTTTACGTCAGCTGATGAGCTAGAAGAGATCGACATTGGTCCTGGGGATAAGCCACGACCAACATTTATCAGCAAAAAGTTAGATCCGCATCTGAGGGGCCTGATGATAGCTTTGTTGAAAGAATACCCGGATTGTTTTGCACCGGATTATACGAGAGATGCCCGGGCTAGACAGGAGCATCATTGAGCATCGGCTACCTCTTAAGAAAGGATTTCGGCCGTTCCCAGCAGCGAGCACGGCAGATGAAGGCCGAAATTCTAGAAGAAGTCAAGAAGGAGATTGAGAAGATGTTGAGCGCCGGGTTCATCAGGCCATGCAGGTATGCTGAGTGGATATCTAGCATCGTACTTGTGGAGAAGAAGGACGGCCGATGGCGCGTCGCCATAGATTTTCGCGATCTCAACAGAGCCACTCCGAAGGATGAGTACCCTATGCCGGTAGGCTGAAACGTTGATCAATGCAGCGGCTGGTCATAAGGTTTTAAGCTTCATGGATGGCAATGCCGGTTACAACCAGATTTTCATGGCTCCAGAAGATATACACAAGACGGCCTTCAGAGTACCGGGTTCGGTGGGCTTGTTCGAGTATGTGGTCATGACATTTGGGTTGAATAATGCCGGTGCAACGTACCAACGAGCCATGAATTACATCTTTCATGATCTGATCGGCAAGTTGGTGGAGATCTACATTGATGACGTGGTGGTCAAGTCTGTCTCAGTGGAGGGACACCTGGAGGATTTGCGACGCATCCTGGACCGAACTAGAAAGTTTGGACTAAGAATGAATCCAAAGAAGTGTGCCTTTGGTGTGACGGCCGGTCAGTTCCTGGGTTTCCTAGTACATGAACGTGGAATTGAAATCGGCCTGAAAAGTCAAGAGGCAGTGCGAACAATGAAGCCACCTACCACCAAGAAGGAACTCCAAAGTCTCATCGGCAAAATCAATTTCGTCAGAAGGTTCATCTCTAATCTGTCAGGACGAATTGAGTCGTTCATGGGATTGGTAAAAATCAAACCTGATGAGGAGTTTCACTGGGGGGCAGAGCAACAGCGAGCGTTTGATGAGATTAAAGAGTATCTAACGAAGCCGCCCGTGTTGGTTCCGCCCCAGCAAGACAGGCCATTCTATATTTACCTGTCAGTAGCTGATACTTCCATCGCCTCAGTGGTAGTGCAAATATATGATGGCATGGAAAGAGTTACTTTCTACCTCAGCAGAAGAATGTTGGATGCAGAGACGAGGTACCCGGAGATCAAGAAGTTGTGCCTCTGCCTATTTTTTACCTGCACCAAGCTTCGTCACATCTTTCTGACGGCAGAAATCGTCATCATTTGCAAATCAGACGTCATCAAGCACATGCTTCGTCGGCTCCTGATTCCGAAAGGCCGACTCGGTAAATGGATGTTTGCATTATCGGAATTGGATCTCCGGTATCAACCTGCGAAAGCGAGTTAAAGGACAGTGCCCCGGCCGATTTGATCGCCGAGCGAATCAACACTAATATAGCAGCCTTGTCTATACGTGCATGGGCCATGTTCTTCGATGGATCGGCTTGCGATAATGGTTGCGGCATCGGCATCCTACTCGTGTCGCCCGGGGGGCAACCTACACCTTCTCCATCAGGCTATCTACCCCTTGCACCAATAATGTTGCTGAGTATGAAGCAGTACGTAAGGGGATGGAGTTGCTAATTGAAGCCGGGGCGGAAGCAGTGGAACTCTTTGGAGACTCAAAGTTGGTGATCTCCCAGCTCACGGACGAATACAAGTGTGAGAGCGAGTCGCTCTTCCCGTTATGGATGCATTGCCGCGAGCTGATGACACAGTTTAGGTACATAAACTTCAACTGGGTCCCGAGGTCGCGGAATACGGAGGCGAACGATCTCGCACAGATGGCGTCAGGCTATAAGGAGACAGTGGAAGGAGCCGATGTCCAGATACATTTCTTGGAGCCAGATGATTGGAGAGCCGATATCTTCAATTACTTGAAAGATCCGGCTCGGGGGGCACCTAAACGAATAAGGTACAAGGCCATGAAGTATGTCCTTATTGGAGATGACATGTTCTACAGGACTTTGGAAGGGTTACTTCTCAAATGTTTGGGAACAGCCGAGGCAAATCGGCTCTTACACGAGGTACATGAAGGCGCTCGTGGAACTCATCAATCGGCTCATAAGATGAAGTGGTTGATCGAGCGATCGTGGTTTTATTGGCCCACCATGCTTGAGGACTGTTTCAATTGCTATAAAGGGTGTCAAGCATGTCGGAAGTTTGGGAGCATTCGAGATGGTACCCGCATCGACAATGAACCCCATCATCAAGCCTTGGCCATTTCGAGGATGGGGCATGGACATGATCGGCAAAATCCATCCCTGCATCGAGCAAAGGCCACGAGTGGATCTTGGCCATTACAGATTATTTCACTAAATGGGTGGAGGCCGTCCCTATGAAGTCTGTGGCATCGAAGGACGTTATCAGTTTCGTGAAAGAGCATGTCATTCACAGATTTGGGATTCCCCAGACCATCACAACCGATGGAGGTTCGGTTTTCGTTTCTCGCGAGTTCAGAGATTTCTGTGAGGGCATGGGAATTAAGTTGATCCGATCATCCTCATACTATGCTCAAGCAAATGGACAGGCTGAAGCGTCCAACAAAAGCCTTATCAAGTTGATTAAGAGAAAAATCGACGAGTACCCTAGGCGTTGGCACGAGGTTTTATCGGAGGCTTTATGGGCTTATCGCATGTCATGTCATGGGGCGGTAAAAACCTCGCCATACCATCTGGTCTATGGACAAGAAGCCGTGTTACCCTGGGAGATCACGGCTGGGTCGAGACGTGTCACGTTTCAGAATGACTTAACAACTGAAGAGTATGCTGCCCTGATGAGTGATAGCGTTGAAGATCTAACGGAACTTTAGACTTTGGTCACTTGAGAAAATTAAGGAGAACAAGGCCAAGGTGGCTCGTGCATATAATAAGAAGGTGAAGCCAAAGGAGTTCCACGTTGGTGATTTGGTATGGGAAGCTGTATTGCCGTTGGGGACTAAGGACAAGGCGTATGGTAAATGGTCTCCAAATTGGCACGGGCCGTACAGGGTTGACCAAGTCCTAAAGGGCAATGCATATATGCTCGAGCAGTTGGATGGTGTGAAGTTCCCAGTGGCCGTCAATGGCCAGCATCTCAAGAAGTATTTCCCAAGTATGTGGGATGATGGGCAGTGAAATACGGAGGCCGATTTTAAATCGGCCAGTAAAAAATAAACAAAAGCATAGCCGATGCACTGACATCGACTTTAGAGCTGAAAAGGACGATTTTAAATCGGCCAGTAAAAAAAATCTCTAAACAAAATCATAGCCGATGCACTGACATCGACTTTAGAGCTGAAAAGCCGATGCAGAGCCATCGACTATAGAGGAAAAACTGTTATAAGCAAGTATCAGGTCACCATTCAATTTTTACATTCGATTTTGGGACTGGCCTTGCAGGCGTTTTGGGCAAAAGACCGATGTATTGCCATCGGCTTCTCGAGCAATGACTTATTTTGATAATCGGAAGAATTAAGCATAGAATCCTTCTTCATTGATTTAAAAAGGGGATTTCTTACAAGGAGGAGCCGATTGCTCAGGAACGGAGGAACAAAAGGAGAACGCATTGCTACTACTAGGCCTATGCTAGTGGTCCCTACTCTAAGGACCGTCGCTGTCCTCGTCGTCGCCGTTGTAGCCGCCGCCGTGCTGCTGGCCGGCAAGCTCCTCGTCGCTCATCGCCGTAGCCCTCATTAGGGGCTTCTTCCTCCTCATCATCGTCGTCTTCGTCGTCATTTGACCAGGCCCAGCCGCGGAAGCGCTTCGCCGGCGGCTCGTCGGAGGAGGTGTCGTCCTCCTCTTCCTCCTCTTCGTTGGAGGAGGCGTCGTCCTCCTCATCCTCCTCTTCTTCCTCTTCGTCGGAGGGGGTGAAGTTACCCCAGGAGAGGAGGTCATCCTCACTCTCCGCCTCCAGTTCCCCGTCGATGAGGAACCGGAGGTCGTCCTCCCCATCGGTCGGGGGCAAGTCGCCATCCGACCCGACGAGGGCCTCGGGTGGGCCATCTGGCACGAAGTCGAAGTCCCACTCCTGCTCATCCCATTGGTTGTGCTCTGGCATCGGCTCACTTGAGGAAGAAGATTGGAAGGAGAGAGCCGATGAAGCAGAGGAGGAGGATGAGTCCATGGCAGAGGAGGGCTTTTCGGTGGCTAGTACGGAGCAGGGGGATGAAGAAGCGAGCTGCTCGACGCGGTTAAATAAAAGGGGATATAGTGGAGATTTAATGTTGTGGCGGTTTCCGAGGACATGGTGCCGAATCTATCAAATCGTGCAGAGAAGGCAAGGCATCATGATGAAGGATACTGCGACGTTTCTGCTCTACCACGACGTGACCCTACGAAGCAGAAAAAACATAGTGGTTTTGAAATTATCATTGCCAAAACCAGGGGGCATGTGTTATCACCAGAATTTAACCAAGTCTGGAGATGGGCCGTGATTAAATGGGCTTAGAGGATATGCACGGAAAATATTCCTGAACCGGCCTTGTATAAGAAGTTTGGGCTAGATTGCCCGTGTATCTGTAAATTATAGTAGGTTACGTGTCGGTTAGAATTAAGAGATAGAGTTTAGCTCGTACACGGTTGGGTTTATTCCCGAGTTAGAAAGTCTACGGACAATAAATATGTATCTAGGGTTATTGAGAAAAGAGGACGATCACATTCACAACAAATCAATCTAGGCGCATCGCCACCCCTTGTTTCGAGGGTTTCTCCCGGGTAAGCAACATGCTGCCTAGATCGCATCTTGCGATCTAGGCAGTATTAGTTTATTCGTTGTTGGTGTTGCTCGTGCTGAAGCCTTTTTGATGGCGAGCAACACCCTTATCTTAGGTGTTTTGGGGTTGACGTCGATGCTTTCACGATGTACTTGTTTAGCTACGCTACCCCTCGATATCTAGCTGCCCTTACACCTATTTTAGGTGTAAGGGCAGCATCTTGCTTGTTCTTTATTCAGTAGATCTAATCCGTTATAGTTGCTCCTTGTTCTTCAAGGATTGGTTTGATATCTGTATGGTTAGGCCTTATAAACGGGTTGAACGATCCGGTGGTGCGTAAGGCGTGGTTTATTAAGCTCTAGAGGGATTGTCCGGGGATCAACTTCACGTTGGTTTTTAGGCCTCTTTAGGGCTGGTTTTCCATCATCTTATGTATTTGCTAGGCTCAACTACGCATAGGATGTTCCGATTATGCGGTGAAAACCCTAGACTATCGTAGATTAGTTTAGCTTGATATTGATAAAGCATGATCCCCATGTCATTATAAATCTAACGTGAACCATGGGGCAATCGGCTCTTTGAGCCGATCCACGAAACAACTTAAGAGCCGATCGGGGCTCGTATTTAATGTTTACGTGTTTGCCATGCAGGAAACTAGTCGAAGCAATCCATCACCTTCCTGACCAGGTATAGGTCAGGTGGCACGCCCTCGTAAGCACCAGGACGTGTGCCAGAAGGCATTGCGGGCCGTCGCCCGAGGGACCAGGGTCCACCGCAATCCTGGGAGCCTCCCGGCTCTATGGTGTTGCCCGTCGCTACTCGCCGGTGGGTTTTTGACAGCAAAATTATCTCATTGTACATTGTACAACTTCAACCATAAACACCTCATAGACATCACAGGAATCACCAAGAGAAGGAGATAGTTGAGATGCTTTGGGAGAGGCAAACAAGTATCACCAAATGAAATACCAAGGATAACCCCATGGTTGGATACAAGATAGCATGCATGAGGGGATTGATACTTGTTACCCGGATGCAATGGTGTGATGTAGTAGATATGAGTTAGTCATAACATCATAGCTCGCCTCCAATAGTCACTTGTCCTTCACTTCTTCTTCATGGGTGAGACGAGCATCCAATGCATCCTAGATGTACCTAAGACAAAGCTCAAGCACACCATGGTCCCCAAACTAATTGGGTCCGAGTAGTTAGTGAAGCTACAACACATAGGACAAACTCCACGTAAATATGTGCATATGGATATGAATTTGAATTTCATGCACATCTTAGCCGAATTAGGTTTATGGTGGAGTTTTCCCTATGCATTGGATCAACAAAAGCAAGCATGCCATAAGATGTACATAAAGTAAATATGCATGCAAGACTTTCAAGAACCAAATGGAGATATGACTTGGACAAAATAGAACACGATGGCACACAAAGGTGTGACATGCCAAAAGTTGTCCAATCCATGTCTAAGAATCAAATCAACACAAGATTGACCCCAAAGTTCAACAAATGAACTAAACACAACGAGCAAGATGATATCCAAAACAAGCATGCTCAAGAACTTATCTCATTTTAGGAAAGTAAAACCAAATATCAAGTAATGAGATAACCAACTCCCAAAGAAAGCAAGGTTCCAAATAAACCAAACCCTCAACACTTTTCATGATGGCACAAAAGTACCGAAAAGAAAAGGTTTGTCTTCCAAAGTCATATTCTTGAACCAAGAGAGTGTTCTAACAAACATAGGAGAGCTCCCCCAAGATTAGTGCACTATTTAGGATTTTGCATTTGAATACAAAATGCACAAATATGGGATCATCGCTCAACCATTGTTTATCAAAACACTAACAAGGTTCAAGTGAAAAGAGGAGATCCATAAGAAGCAAGGAAGACACATGGGAGTCAAACCCACAAAGACAAATTCTTGGCAAGAAATATAGCAATTGAGCACATGAGCCAAATGTAAAGATGATCCATAAATATACCACATAATATATATTACCAATTGTCCAAGGACAATAGATATTTAGGAAATGTTTCCTATGATGGTTTGCGGATATATCCAAGATGATCTTCACAACAAAGGAAGCATATGGTAGAGGATAAGAGTTAACCATAATGCAAATGGAGATTCTTGAGAGCTTCAATTAGTTACACCAACATGCAAGCAATGAATACCATAACATGGAGCACATGATTTTCCAAAGAGTATATAGAGCTAGCGACACAATGTGGAAAACCATGCCAATAAATACTCTCACAAAAAAATCCAAGAGAATAGCAATAAGAGCATTTTAGGCAAAATGGGATTTGTTTGAGCAACATGTCACATAGGAGCAAGATAATATATAATATCAATTCTATGTGACACAACCTCAAATGTTCACATTTTCTAGGCTTGTAAAATGCACAAAGCACAAAACTCCCCCATAATGTGATAAAGGCATTTTTCATGCAAGAGGCAAATAAGAACCACGTGAGATAATTAATGGACATTATAGAATTTTAATTCATCATGTCGCACATTTTAAGATTGTGAAATGCACAAAGCATATCACTCCCCCAAAATGGGATAGTCCATTAATTTATCACACGAGCCAACAACTAAGATATCAACAAGATGCAATAGGCTCGACATAAGAACAATTGTACATGATGTGCCACCCAACATATATAAGCAAGAATGTAAGATAAGCAAGTAGGAGGCACAACATACACAACCACATGCAAGGTACAAAATCAACACATGTAAAAGGGGCGAGTAACTTTCAATGTAAAGGAGTTGAGGACTCGTTACCGCAAGGAGGAGCATGGGCAAAGGATGAAAGAAATAATACTTGACTTGAGAAAATAAGAATGATGAAGATCCCCTAAATCTTCATGAACTTTTCAAGTCTCCATGCCCTCCAAATGTACATATTGATCAAATTTTGGCTTGATGGTCCCCAACCAAGTTGGGTCCTAAGAAGTTAGTCACAATAGGCTGGCAACCCAAATGGTTCTCTTTGCGAAACCACATTGAGTGCCAACATATTTGGCAAACACATTTCCAACCTTATCCTTGTGAAGAGAATAAGCACCATCGATCAAGATAGGGTTGGATGAGTTACCAATAGTGCAAAAGGAGGAGATGTGGCCCTTCTTATGGCATATGTAGCATGTCCTTCTATTCTCCTTCTTCTCACTTCATTTCTCCACAACAGGAGCCTTGGCTTGATCCTTCTTGGGTAGCGGCCTTTCTCGCACCGAGGCGGCTACTCTGCTCACTTCTTCCTCGCACCCACGCCTTCTCTCTCTTCTGCTCGAGCCAAGTTCTTGCGCTCGAGCGATCCCGCCGGCGATCTCCTGGCGAACTCCGGCGATCCGCTGCGGCCACGTTCCTCCGCCGGCCCGCAGTTGTCTCTTCACCGTTCCGGCGCCACGGGTCCCCACGTTTCCACGGTACGCCTGCCGCCGTCTGGCGGTTCTTCTTCGCCATTTGCTCTCTCTTGGTCTTCCTCCTCTTCTTCTTCCACGGCGATGGCCCCTCCAAGCGGATCGTGGGAGGGTTCTTACATGAGGGACGACGACATCGCCCATCTCGTGCGCCTCCGCCGGATCCCTCCGGAGGTGATCACGCGAGCGCCGGGGGCCGAGATGGAGCCGGTCCCGCAGCCCGGCGAACGCATCGTCTTCGGGGCGCATTTCGATTGGGGGCTGGGCCTGCCGGCTTCGGCGTTCCTTCGCCAATTTCTCGACTTCTTCGGCCTTCAGCCGCACCACTTGCCGGCCAACGCCTTTGTCGCGCTGAGCTGCTACGTGGCCTTCATGGAGGGCTACGCCGGCTTGTGGCCGGATGTTGATTTCTGGAGTCGGCTCTTCTTCCTGAAGACGCAAACCACCGACGGCCAGATGCGAGCCTGCGGCGCCGCCTCGATCTACTCCCGCACGTGCACGCCCTTCCCGAAGATCCCGACTGTGGACTCAGTGAAGAAGTGGCAGATGTCTTTCTTCTACGTGAGGAATGACAACCCGGCGTTCGACCGGATCAACCTGCCGGAGTACAACCCGGCCCCGCCAGTCGGTCGGCTCAACTGGGCCACAACGCCAAGTCGGCGGACCCAGAGGCGGAGGTAAACTTTCTCTGGGACTTCCTTGGGGAGTGTGTTACCCAGGGCTGGCTGTGCGCAGCCGACCTCGTCTGCTGCTACGCCGCCCGCCGGGTGCTGCCTTTACAGGCACGTGCCCACAAGATCTGCCATATGTCCGACCGGTTCGATCCGACACAGACGTCCAAGATCGAGCTCACCAGAGCGCAGGTCGCCAAGCGGGTGAACTTCATCTCCCAGGCAAAGCTGCCTGAAACCTGGGACTGGGGGCTGGAGCCCTACATCCGGGCGGAGTGGGCACCCGTGGTGAGTTTTGTTTGTTTATTGGCCGGATGCCGGCTTGCGGCTGCGTGGCCGACTTTAATCTGACTGTTTTCTTGTTTGTTCGCAGCTCTTCGATCGCCAGAGGATTGAGGATGGCGATCTGGATCGCAAGCAGTGGACGCCGGATTTTGTCGATCCGGCCAACCAAGCCGGCGATGACGAGAGCCTGGAGGCGGCTAATCAAGCCGGCCAGGGGGAACACAACCCGCCGCCTTCTCCGCACTAGCCGGAAGAGGAGCATGAGGAGGAGGAGGCGACATCCGCCTCGGTGCCGATCCGGGCGGTGCCCGTGTCAATGAGGCCGCCTTCTACCTCGGCGACTTCCTCGTCCGCGCCCAAGGGGAAGAAGCGGGCCAGCGACCGGTCCATGGCCGCGCTGGAGGCGAAGGTGAAGAAGCAGCGCCGGATGGGGCCCAAGAAGGTTCCGGAAGTGGCCTGGTGAGTTTCTTTCTCTTGTTATTTGATTCCTTTTCTTTCCTTCTTTTTTCTTATCTTTTTCTTGTTTGACCGACTAGGGCCGCTATAAAATTTTCCAAGGGCGGCGGCTCTCGGCCGACTCCCAGCGTCGTATCGCTGGTCCAGCGGCAGAGGAGGGAGCCGACTCCGCAGCCTACGCCGCGTGCGCGCACGCCACCCGTCGTCGTGCCGCCTGTGGTCACGCCGCCTGCCGCGGGGGCGGGCTCTTTAGCTGCACCTTCTTCGAATGCGCCTGGCTCCGGCTCTCGGAGTGAGCCGGCTCGCCGCGTCGGCCAGCCGACCCTCGACGATCTTTTCCCGCGCCGCACTCGGCTTATAGAGCCTGCGGCCGGAGCCGGCAGAGGTGCACCCGGCGGGGCCGTGCCTCCTGCGGCCGGAGTCGGCGGGGCCGCGCCTGACGTTGTCGTCCTGGACGCAAGTTCGGATGAAGCGCCGCCTGCGCCAGGGTCTGCCGTCCTACCGGGCCAACTGTTTCGGCTGCGCCGCCTCCATCTTCGGAGCCGGCGAGGGAGGAGCCGGCGGGGCAGGAGCCGGCGCGCTCGGCCGAGATCAACTTCGCCCGGACTTCGTCCAGCCGGGATGGTGGTGCGGGCTGCTTTGGGCCAGAGCCGGATGCGTGGCCGTCGACGTTGCGCTCCAGGTCGGGGCCGCGGACGCGTGTGGAGTTGGTGACTTGCTCGTAACCGGCTGCCATGACCTGCAAGATGCAGGGGCTGGCGAGAGCGTTGCTGGCGCCGGCTCGTGGGGGAGGGCTTGCACAGCGCAGCACCTGCCGTGGGTAGCGCGGCGGTGCGATGGTTGCGACGTAGACGTCGTGTCCGCCGAAGGAGATGACGATGCCGCCGGCAGGGAAGGGCCTGTCGGCGAACCAGCCAGCGTTGTCGCTGACGCAGTCGAGGGAGCCGAATCTCCAGATCAAACCTGAAGCGACTCGCTCGCCGGTGGTGATGGTGAGGCCCGTCCGGATAAAGACACCGGCCGCAGACGCTGAAGGCCCCACGGTGGGCGCCAAATGTCGTGGTATCGTCACGGCATATGCCATAGGGTGGCTAATGAGAGTGGTTCCTAGTATGGTCTACGGTGGTATCCGGATGCGGGTATGGGCACGAGCGACACGGCGACGCACCCAGGTTCGAGGCCCTCCTGTGGAGGTCACACCTCTACTCCTGCTATGAGTGTATATGAGATATCACAGTGTACAATGGTGCTCCTTGAGTTGTATCCGGCTGCTCCTGGGAGGCTAAGGTAGACGAAGGTCTCTCTCACAGGTCAGCGCTAAGACTAGAATGAATGAAAGGATCGATCGTCCCCTCGCACGAGAGGGGTAGCGCAGCTTATATAGACGCTGGCATTATACAAAGAAGTCCCTATGACCTACTGGCTAGCTGGCCGGCTCCGGCTTCCCGCTCCTTCCCGAGGCGCCGCTGTTAGGAGCCGTTGGACGTGGAAGCCTTGTCTTGTCACCAGCCGAAGTCAGCGGTATGGAGAGGAGGTGTCCCTGTCGCCATCGATGGCCTGCTGCCGTACGGCGCGGCGTGAGCCATGATGGCCTGTCGAGCGAGAGGCACTGTTGCTCTACAGTGCCCCGCACTTTACAGAAGGTGAGATCATCGTGGACTTTAGGAGCCGGATCACCTTTCCAGTTCCTTCTCCTACAAGGCTCACCAGCTTGGAGCCGGTCAGGGAGATTCAAACCAAGCTGGATATGGCAAGTTGAAGCCGGCCCAGCCATAGCGCAGACGGCTACGGCCTGACCAGCGTGGACTTTGAACCAGTCGGCTCCCAAGGCAGCCGGCCACGGCTCCAGCCGGCTGCTCCTCAGCCGGCCTTTGCCGCGGGCCGACAGGCCTTGAACCAGCTGTTCTCAGTCCTTTGCCCTACCCGGGGTCTTCCCTCCGACAAGCGCAACTAGTGAGGCGCGTGTGAATGCGCCGGAGTTTGGGTGGCAGCCGTACGGCGCGGTGGGGGCACACGCGTGCGAGCGGGATCGAGTGAAGCGCTCTCCCCCGTGGGTCAACGCTGGCGAGCGGGAGCAGCGCGTGCTGGCGAGAGGCCTGGGCGAGCTGAGTGCGGGTGGGCCGTGTGGGGGCGGCGGCCCACAGCGGGGCGGAGGGTCGCGGTGCTGGGCTGTGCTGGGGCGGCGGCCCAAGAGCGGCGGTGGTGCGGCAGAGGCTGGGAAGGAAATGGGTCGGGCGGTACTACCGGGCCCGGTACCGGTCCGGTACCGCCTGGGCCTCTGTACGTACAGATGGCCTGCCGGTACTGGCCCGGTAGTACCGCTCCATTTTTTTGCTTTTTCTTTTTCCAAAGGAGCGATACGGGAAATGTAATATCTTGAGCTAGGTAGATCCAAATGAGGTGAAACCAATTTTGCTAGGAAGAGGATGACAATAGCTACCACTACAGAAGGTGAAAACATGTAAAAGAGTGAGTGATGATTTTCTCATGGTCATAGAGGTGTAACCTCTCAATATGGTATATCGGGAAAATCATCACTCCCGTACATGCAACATGCAATGCAACCGGAATCCGTTTCCGGTGAGCTAGAGCTCGTCATGAGAATGAACACAAGCTCTAACCCATATCATGGATAAGAACGAAGAACAACCAAGAAACACGATGCAATGCATGCAAGGTTTGAGCTCTCTCCGATGATGCGACCCACTATCCTATCGAGCACAAACCTTGTCCTTGCGCGTTCCACTCGAGTCGGCAAGCTCCATCTTCGTCTCTCTTCAACCTTGTACATGCCACCGTCTTCCTCCAACATACACGCCACCGTCTTCCTCCATCTTCAACGCACGCCGCCGTCTTCATCTCTTGTACACCGTCTTCGTCTCTCTTCATCTTCTACACCGTCTTCATCTATCTTGGACACCGTCTTCATACGTCTTCTTCATTGTGCTCGATCTTCTCCATCTTGCAACCTTGAGACTAACACATGGCTATGGACATGACCTAAGATAGATTCTCAATACAATCGTTAGTCCACAGGGATTGTCATCAATTACCAAAACCACACATGGGGGCTCCATGTTCTTTCAACAGCCGTATGGTGTGCCGATTATGCCCCTCAACCGCATAGAAGATTGGGAATCAGGGGGATCTAACGCATGTATTCCATCTGGGTAAGCATCGTCTGCCTATGTGAATTAACAGTAGGCAGTTTTTGAGCACGAATCGTTGTTTCTCAACTAACTGTGTTGCTTTTCAAATAGGATTGATCCAGCGCTGGCTTTACGGATGGTGGTTAGGCTGGATACTAGCTTTTTGCGTGATTCTGAAGGCAATGTGATGGGATTTTACATCCCAACGGTGGTTGCAACCACCATCTCGTTGAGGGATTTGAAAGATAACATCTGCGCTAAGTACCCCTGGGCGCTCGCGATTCAGTTGATTTCTTTCAACGGCACGGAGGGAAGATATGTTCCACTAATTTCCGACAAGGATCTGGGAATTCTTTTTGCTCTGAATGATTCTTGCCGGGTCGGTAAAATTCGTATCCATGTGGATAGGGTCCAGGCATCATCTGGTGTTGGGGCATCATCAGGTGGTCGGGCATCATGTCTCTCTACTGTTGTTGCCTCTGTTAATCGTGTGCACCACCGCGCTCCTTGTAGGTCCACAGCAGCACCATCTGTCCCCAGTGCTAGTGGTAGCTAGATCGTTCCTGCGGACGATGTGGAGGATGATGCAGAGATTGAGGATCCGTCTCCTCAAAATGATGAGGATGAGTTGATGTTTCCTGAATTGGTAGATCGATGCAGTAAGTAGGCAATGGAGGATCAATACATGGAAGATATTGCACAAGGTGCCAGATTTTATGACATTGATGATGAAGAGAAGGATGATAACAATGACAGCCTCGTTTTAGCCGATTACGAAGGTGATGACTTGCCAACAATTGAGTGGAACAGGGAGGATCCTCAGCTTGCAGAAGGCACCGTATTTCAAACGATGATGGACTGCCGTAATGCAATTACTACATATTGCATTCTCACCAAGAATGATTATGAGGTTATTAAAAGTGAGCCAGGTAGGTTCACAGTTAAGTGCCCATACAAGAGGTGTAGGTGGAGGCTACATGCATCCACAATGCTCAGAAGCACCGTGGTTCAGGTACTACACCAATCATTGTGTATTTTAGATCACGGTGTAAAATTTGTTAAATGTTACTGACATCCCTTATCATTATGTTTCAGATAAAGAAGAACTCGATCGACCATACTTGTCCACCTCGAGCGGGAGCGCCAGAGGAGAAATCAAAGCTAGCGAAGACTAGGTGGTTGGCAGATGCAATCATAGATTGGCTGAGAGAAACTCCATCACTTGGTCCAACAACACTCATAACCAAGATATCTGAGAAGTTTAATATAAAAATACCTTACATCAGGATGTTATATGCAAAGGAAATGGCTCTTGACAGGATCAATGGTCCATGGAATGAAAGCTTTCAGTTGCTTTACACTTTCAAAGCTGAAGTGGAGATGGCTAGTCCAGGCAATGTTGTAGCGATAGACAAGCATACAGTTTCCTACAAATTGAAAAGCGGGAGGGTTGCGGAACGAATGTTTTAGAATGGCTTTTGTTTGTTTCAAAGCTTGCTGGAAAGGCTTTCTGGACGGTTGCAGGCCTTATTTGGCCGTGGATGCAATAGCTCTTCAAGGCATGTTTAAAGGATAGCTAGTTGCTGCTACTGCAGTTGATGGACACAATTGGATGTTCCATGTTGCTTATGGAGTTTTGGAGGTTGAGTCAGAGGAAAGTTGGACTTGGTTTTACGCAGAATTTGCGTGACCTTATAGGTCATCCACTAGGACTTGCTATCCGCACAGACGCTTGCAAAGGTTTGGAGAGTGCAGTAGAAGAAGTATTCCCTGGAGTGGAGCATAGGGAATGTATGCGACACTTGGTACATAATTTTACAAAGAAATTCAAGGGTAGAGTTTTTACTGGCAACCTATGGCCAGCTGCATACACATGAAGCATTAGGAAGCATCTGTTTCATTTGGATGTGTTGTATAAACAAAAACCTGGGGTGAAGGAGTAGTTGGATGAACATCATGGTAGGGTGTGGTCAAGAAGCCAATACAATGAAATTTGCAAGGTAGACTATGTAACAAGTAACCTTGCGGAGAGTTTCAATGCAAAGGTCAAGTCATTTAAAGGGCTTATGTTGTGGCAAATATTTGATAAGATTAGGCAGATGATCATGATAAAGATCGATCCGCGTCAAAGAATTGCAGCCACAAAATATCTTGGCCATCTCATGCTAACATAGGCATCCCCAATGGGCCTGCCGAAGATTGTACATGGGGTTTTACTGAAGTCCCACGACCCGAAGATTATAAAGCCCGGGAGCCCAGTCAGGAGATAGTTTGGAAAGATAGAATTGTATCAGGAATATTGACTTGTAACTATTACGGGATGGACTCAAATAGTATCCCGAACTCTGTAACTTGTGTATCATGAAACCCTCGGCTCCGCCTCCTATATAAGGGGGAGTCGAGGGACAAAGAGAGGATCGATTCGATTGTAAGCGCAACCCTAGTTTTCTAGTAATCGAGTACTTTTCCGGCTGAACCTTTGAGATCTACTTGCCCTCTACTTCCAACTAAACCCTAGTCTACAATCCGTAGGCATTGACAAGCTAATCCCTTGTCAATTGGCGCCGTCTATGGGAATTAGAGGCGACAAGGAGCTGATCTCGATGGCACGTTCAAGATCGTCGACTTCTTCGGTAACAAGCAACGCGATGGACAAAGGTAAACAGATTGAAACTGATCTAGTCGATTTTGTTCCTCACCCGGCCTCCCATTTGGATGCATATGCGTATCTGGAGGAGCCCATGGAGATGACGTTCGGAAAGTTCCACTTCTGCGTCGAGAAGGAAGGATCGTATCGTCTCGAGGTTCCGATTTCGTCGGGATTGTCAGCGGTCGATTCTGATTTTTCGGATTCATCATCATCGTTCGAGACAGGCGATGAGGAGATTTCACCGCCACGCTTCGTTAGAACTACGACAAGCGAAAAGCTCGCCAAGATCTTCGGCAACATGTCCTTCGAGTCGTCTGCGGACTCCAATATAAGCAGCGACTCGGATAGCATCGACAGCTTCAGCTTCATCGACAAATCCACTATTGTTAGAGAGGTCTTCGCCGATCTATACGACGGTGTCACCGATTCCGACAAAGGTCAAAGTTCAAAATATCATCAAATCTATGCAATCGGAGATACAAGCCGACCACAGGAGGAGACATCAGAGGACTTCAATAACGCAGGAAATCCGTACGTCGATCCCGCTGACCTTACGCGAGGCTTGGGCACCAAATATGTTGGACCTGGAACACGACAGATGGTGCAATTTCCGCAGGTAGTGTGGGATAGATTTGCAAGAGCTATTGATGGCACAGAGCCAATGACTGTAACTGCAACAGCTGAAGAGTTACAAGCATATCAATATAGACTCGCCCGTGCCAGACGAGAGCTCAAAAAACAAAAGTTGAGCTGGATAGGAGGCAAGCCGCGGCTTCCGCGTCAAGCAGGCGAAGAGCGGAGTTGAGCCGACAATCAGGTACTTCGGGAGACAGTCACAGAGCAGCTCGAAATAGGGCAAGATCTCGGTTGCAACATATATCTGAGGCTGAAAGGGAGAACCTAGTTCAAAACCTCGACATGTCCTTTATGTCGATTGACACGAGGGGGAATATTATTCCCAAAACACCAGAGGCTGGATACATGGCGACACAAGCTTTCATCCTGGCATCTAGGCCACCTCCCGGAGATCCAAGAGAAGCGCTGTATAACATGGCCATGGCGGGAGTTGGAGCCATGGGAACAGCGTTCGCAAGTACGCCTCCCGAAGGATCTGCAAGGCAAAATAGTCCACGACCTACTGCAGCGGTGCAAGACCCTGTGAGAACAAGTGGGGCAAGAGACACAGCGACGCAAGCAAGGGTGGACAGAGCGCGACAGGAAAGAAGGGAACGTCGGCACTCACCAGAGGTTGACGAAGAGGATATGTGCGGGCTCCCGTGCTTTACAAGACGAGTCCGCAAAACTCGAGTTCCATCAGGGTTTAAGCTACCCGATAATTACAAAAAATTCGATGGCCTGCAAGATCCTGAGGATTGTCTAGTTGATTATCTCGAGACGGTAAAGCTGATGGGTGGAACTAGAGCAATAGCCATGCAGAGCATTCAAGTACACTTGAGTGGAGCCGCACGATCGTGGATAAAGAAGCTGCCTCCTGGTTCTATCGACAGCTGGGAAAGTTTCGAGGATATATTTGTGAAGAACTTCCGGTCCATGTGCAAGAAACCCGCATCATTGGAGCAGTTGAGGGCTTGCAGACAGAAATACGACGAATCAATGAGGACGTATATCCAGAGGTGGAACATCATCAAAAACTCGGCGGAGAATATATCTGACGAGAGAGCAATAGATGCATTTGTTGCTGGTATTCGAAGGAGGGACTTTGTCGAGGATTTGGGAAGAACCAACCCAAAGACAATAGCAGCACTCATGGAAATAGCGAATCGGTGGGCGAATGGAGAAGATGTTGTTCATAACAAGCGGCACAGGTCGCCTGAGGATGACCGTAACCGAAACTTCAAAATAGGCGACGATTCCCTCGACAGTTTTCAGATTATGATGCTCCCGTCCAAATATCGGCTGGATTTCGAGGAAACAGCGGAGGAAACAATCGAGATGATTATCAAAAAAGTGGCGAGCAGCGCAGTGACTACAAGGACGGCTCCCGTCCCAATAGACAAAATGATGGACCAAGGTTTCAGAGGCCATATGTATCACCCGAGGATCTCTTAAACGGACCATGCCAAATGCACCTCGACAACAATGGAAAGAGGCAGTCAGGGCATCTGCAGGAGGACTGTCGAACTTTTCTAGCACTACATAGATTTGCAGGGCATACCAACACGCAGGCAGTGAATAGAAACCCCCAGGGGCCAAGGAGTGAGATCCACCTTCCACCTCCACCCGCAATTACGGATGCAAATCGACACCAGTTGCAGTTGGCGGCAGCTCCACAACCAGGCCCTTATATCGACACCAGTGGTGCGGTCTCGATGGTTCAGAAAGGCAGGCCATCCAACGGAGCTCAGAAAGTAATATCGCGGCAAGTTTTTATGGCAGAAAAGATGCCACCTCCAACAATTGAGTATCTGAACTGGTCAGGGCAAGATATCGGCTTCACTATAGCCGACCACCCGCAACAGGTTCCACGACCGGGACGAGTCTGCTTTGATCTTACCCGCGGTTATCGCGAGGATTCGACGTTTCGCGAGTATTCATTGATGGCGGAAGCAGCTTAAACCTCATGTACGCAGATACATTGAGGAAGATGAACATATCCCTGGCAAACTTATTACCAACGGATACGCGTTTCCATGGTATCACACTGGAGAAGCCGAGTTACCCATTGGGAAAGATCAACCTCGACGTTCAGTTTGGAACCCGCGAAAATTACGGAGAGAGAGGTTGGAGTTTGAAGTCGTGGATTTCCCGTCGCAGTATCACGCTTTGTTGGGACGACCAGCCTATGCCAGGTTTATGGCGGTACCACATTACACATACTTGTTGTGGAGACTCCCTGGACCCAAGGGACCGATCACAGTAAAAGGCAGTTTCGCGCTAGCTGATAAGTGCGACAAGGATTTTCATCGACTGTCAGAGACTTTCGGGATGCAAGCAGAGTATATGGCGTCAAGGCTAACAACCGACTATGATGTGTTGCCATACGCAGGGAGGCCACTCAAGGAGCCAACCTTTGACACTACCAAGGATTCCAAGGAGGTGCAGATCCACCCGACAGATCCCAAGAAAACGACATCCATTGCAACAAACATGGACCTCGCATAGGAAAGCGCGCTCGCCGAGTTCCTCCTTGAGCGCTGGGAAATCTTCGCATGGTGTCCAGCTGACATGCCAGGAGTACCCAGGGAACTTTCCGAGCACCACCTCAACTTGGATCCAATGGCGATGCCAATTAAACAACCTTTGCGGCGTTTTTCGGAACCAAACCGCAAAGCTATGCTGTCAGAAATCAATCGACTCAGAGAAGTTGGCTTTATCAAAGAGTTACATACAGAGGTCACGTGGGTAGCTAACCCGATGCTTGGTCCCGAAGAAAAACACAGAGGTCCTTCGCATATGCGTCGACTTCACGTGTCTCAATAAACATTGTCCAAAGGATCACTTTCCCCTCCCAAGGATCGATCAAATTATCGACTCCACGGCAGGCTGTGAACGTCTTTTCTTTCTGGACGCATATTCTGGTTATAACCAGATCAGATTAAAAGAAGACGATGAGGTCAAAACAGCTTTTATAACACCTTACGGCGTGTTCTGCTATAGAACAATGCCCTTTGGATTGAAAAACGCGGGAGCAACACACCATCGGATGATGCAGAAGTGTCTTGCTACACAGATTGGCAAGAACGTCCAAGTATATATCGACGATGTCGTCATAACAACAAAGAAGGGGTCAACCTTGATCAAAGATCTGAAGGAAACTTTTGACAACCTTGACAAGTTCTGCCTCAAGATGAACCCGACGAAATGATCCTTTGGCGTTTCTGCAGGGGAACTTCTTGGTTTCTTGGTTTCAGCAAGAGGAATCGAGGCCAACCCAGAGAAAATCCAAGCCATCGTGACGATGCGGAAGCCAACAAAGTTGAAGGAAATACAACAGCTGATTGGGCAAGTCGCAGCTTTAAGCAGATTTGTAGCCAGGCTGGGAGAAAAGGCGTTGCCGTTTTACGCTTTGATCAAACAAGGAGAGAAGTTCCAGTGGAACGAAGAAGCAGACAGAGCTTTCGAGGACCTTAAGCGCACAATCTCGACACCGCCAATCTTGGTGGCGCCTAAGGAGAAGGAGCCTCTCCTATTATACATCGCACACCTCAGGTGGTTAGCATAGTCCTTGTGGTCGAAAGAGAAGAAGAAGGAAAACTCCACGGAGTGCAGCGGCCGGTATACTTCGTAAGCAAAGTTTTATCGCCCTCAAAACAGCGGTACCCGCAGTACCAGAAGTTAGCATATGGAGTGTTCACAACCGCAAGAAAATTGCGAAATTATTTTTCGGCGCATCCGATAATAGTGGTCAATGAGGCGCCTTTATCCAATATATTAAACAACCCAGAACTACGGGTCGTGTTTCCCTTTGGGGAATAGAACTTTCCCCTCGGGACATCACATATGAGAAGAGAAAAGCAATAAAGTCGCAGATCTTACCAGACTTCGTCGCAAAGTGGATGGAGCTACAAAATACGGGACCTCCAGATTTGTCGAGAACTTGGACTATGAACTTCGACGGGTCCAAGAGACTAGAAAGAGTTGGAGCAGGCGTGATACTAGTATCGCCTCAAGGCGACAAGTTGAAATACGTGCTGCGGATGATGTTTCCAAACGCATCTAATAACGAGGCGGAGTACGAAGCACTTATACACGGGATGAAGATGGCAAAAGCCTGCGGAGCAACTCGATTAAAAATCTTTGGTGATTCACAACTGGTGGCTCAACAGGTGATGAATCAATGTGACGCAGTCAATGACAGTATGATAGCATACAAGGAAGTAAATAACGAGCTCGAAAGGCTGTTCGACGGGTGCGAAGTAAATCATATCAGCAGGCTCAGCAACGATGAAGCCGATGTTATTGCAAACATCAGGTCGCAGTGTCTAGCAATACCACCTGGCGTATTCTGGGAAGAGATAACTGAAAGATCAATCAAGGCGAAGAAACATCAGAAGAAGGAGAAGGATGAGAAAGCCTCGGGGGCTCTAGCAACATCGGAAGGTGAGGAGGAACCACACATGATAATGATGGTACAAATTCCCTGGATGCAGGCTTACGTAGCATACATCCTGGGGAAAGAACTACCCGACGATCCAGTTGAAGCGGGGCGAGTTATCAGACGTTCCAAAGCCTTTACTGTGATCAAAGGAGAGCTATACAAACGAAGTATTTCGGGAGTACTACAAAGATGTGTCACACCCGAAGAAGGAAGGCTTATTCTGAAGGATGTACACGAGGGGGTGTGCGGACATCACGCAAGCAGTCGAGCTATAGCAGCCAAGGTTTTTAGAGCAGGATTTTATTAGCTAACAACAATTGAGGATGCAAAAGACATAGTGCATACTTGTTATGCGTGAAGGTTTGCTGCGAAACCTCATTCTCCAGCAGCAGAATTGATGCCAATACTGTTGTCATGGCCCTTTTCTCAATGGGGTCTTGATATCGTGGGAAAACTGCACAAGGCTTGGCCAGGAGGATACGAGTACATGCTCGTAGCTGTCGATAAGTTCACGAAGTGGATCGAAGCGAAGCCGATAAACTCACAAGATGCAGCATCCGCAATCAAGTTTGTCAAGAGTATCATTTTTCGATTTGGAGTTCCTCATAGCATCGTCACAGACAACGGTAGCAACTTCACATCCAAGGAATTCAAGGCATATTGCGCAGAGGTAGGCATCAAATTACAATTTGCCTCAGTTGCGCACCCGCAAACCAATGGTCAGGTCGAAAAAGCAAACGGCATCATCTGCAACGGCATCAAGAAGCGCCTGTTAACACCATTGGAAAAAGCTCGACACACATGGCCTGAGGAGTTGCCTAGCGTGTTATGGAGTATTCGAACAACACCAAATACAGCGACACGGGAAACTCCGTTCTTTCTAGTCCATGGAGTTGAGGTAGTGCTGCCGATAGAGATAGAACACAATTCCCCGAGAGTGGCGGAATTCAATGAAGAAACCTCGAGAAAGGCACTGGAAGACGACGTTAATGCACTCGATGAAGCTCGAGATGAGGCGTTGTCAAGGGTCACCAAGTACCAGCAAGATATGAAAAACTACCACAGTCGACGTTTGCGACAAAGATCTTTCCAGGTAGGCGACTTAGTTCTTCGGCTTACTGATACGCGTACAGCACGCGTCCGTTGGGAACCCCAAGAGGAAGGTGTGATGCGTACAGCGGCAAGTTTTCCCTCAGTAAGAAACCAAGGTTTATCGAACCAGTAGGAGCCAAGAAGCACGTCGAAGGTTGATGGCGGCGGGATGTAGTGCGGCGCAACACCAGGGATTCCGGCGCCAACGTGGAACCTGCACAACATAACCAAAGTACTTTGCCCCAACGTAACAGTGAGGTTGTCAATCTCACCGGCTTGCTGTAACAAAGGATTAGATGTATAGTGTGGATGATGATTGTTTGCAGAGAACAGTAGAACAAGTATTGCAGTAGATTATATTCAATGTAAAAGAATAGGACCGGGGTCCACAGTTCACTAGAGGTGTCTCTCCCATAAGATAAATAGCATGTTGGGTGAACAAATTACAGTTGGGCAATTGACAAATAGAGAGGGCATGACCATGCACATACATGATATAATGAGTATAGTGAGATTTAATTGGGCATTACGACAAAGTACATAGACCGCTATCCAGCATGCATCTATGCCTAAAAAGTCCACCTTCGAGGTTATCATCCGAACCCCTTCCAGTATTAAGTTGCAAACAACGAGACAATTGCATTAAGTATGGTGCGTAATGTAATCAATAACTACATCCTCGGACATGGCATCAATGTTTTATCCCTAGTGGCAACAGGCACATCCACAACCTTAGAACTTTCTCGTCACCGTCCCGCATTTAATGGAGGCATGAACCCACTATCGAGCATAAATACTCCCTCTTGGAGTTAAGAGTAAAAACTTGGCCGAGCCTCTACTAATAACGGAGAGCATGCAAGATCATAAACAACACATAGGTAATAGATTCATAATCAACATAACATAGTATTCTCTATCCATCGGATCCCAACAAACACAACATATAGCATTACGGATAGATGATCTTGATCATGTTAGGCAGCTCACAAGATCCGACAATGAAGCACATAAGGAGAAGACGACCATCTAGCTACCGCTATGGACCCATAGTCCAGGGGTGAACTACTCACTCATCACTCCGGAGGCGACCATGGCGGTGAAGAGTCCTCCGGGAGATGATTCCCCTCTCCGGCAGGGTGCCGGAGGCGATCTCCTGAATCCCCCGAGATGGGATTGGCGGCGGCGGCGTCTCTGGAAGGTTTTCCGTATCGTGGCTCTCGGTACTGGGGGTTTCGCGACGAAGAATATATGTAGGCGGAAGGGCGGCCTCGGAGGGGTCACGGGGGCCCACACAACAGGGCCGCGCGGCCAGCACCTGGGCCGCGCCGCCCTGGCGTGTCGTCGCCTCGTGGCCCCACTTCGTTTACTCCTCGGACTTCTGGAAGCTTCGTGCAAAAATAGGACCCTGGGCGTTGATTTCTTCCAATTCCGAGAATATTTCCTTACTAGGATTTCTGAAACCAAAAACAGCAGAAAACAGCAACTGGCTCTTCGGCATCTCGTTATTAGGTTAGTGCCGGAAAATGCATAAATATGACATAAAGTATGCATAAAACATGTAGATATCATCAATAATGTGGCATGGAACATAAGAAATTATCGATACGTCGGAGACGTATCAGCATCCCTAAGCTTAGTTCTCGCTCGTCCCGAGCGGTAAACGATAACAAAGATAATTTCGAAGTGACATGCCATCATAACCTTGATCATACTATTGTAAGCATATGTAATGAATGCAGCGATCAAAACAATGGTAATGACATGAGTAAACAAATGAATCATAAAGCAAAGACTTTTCATGAATAGTACTTTCAAGACAAGCATCAATAAGTCTTGCATAAGAGTTAACTCATAAAGCAATAAATCAAAGTAAAGGCTTTGAAGCAACACAAAGGAAGATCAAGTTTCAGCGGTTGCTTTCAACTTATAACATGTATATCTCATGGATATTGTCAATGTAAAGTAATATAACAAGTGCAATATGCAAGTGTGTAGGAATCAATGCACAGTTCACACAAGTGTTTGCTTCTTGAGGTGGAGAGAAATAGGTGAACTGACTCAACATAAAAGTAAAAGAAAGGCCCTTCGCAGAGGGAAGCATTGATTGCTATATTTGTGCTAGAGCTTTGGTTTTGAAAACAAGAAACAATTTTGTCAACGGTAGTAATAAAGCATATGTATCATGTAAATTATATCTTACAAGTTGCAAGCCTCATGCATAGTATACTAATAGTGCCCGCACCTTGTCCTAATTAGCTTGGACTACCGGGATTATCGCAATACACATGTTTTAACCAAGTGTCACAAAGGGGTACCTCTATGCCGCTCTGTACAAAGGTCTAAGGAGAAAGCTCGCATTTGGATTTCTCGCTTTTGATTATTCTCAACTTAGACATCCATACCGGGACAACATAGACAACGGATAATGGACTCCTCTTTAATGCATAAGCATGTAGCAACAATTAATGTTCTCATATGAGATTGAGGATATATGTCCAAAACTGAAACTTCCACCATGATTCATGGCTTTAGTTAGCGGCCCAATGTTCTTCTCTAACAACATGCATGCTCTAACCATTAAATTAGTGGTAAATCTCCCTTACTTCAGACAAGACGAACATGCATAGCAACTCACATGATATTCAACAAAGAGTAGTTGATGGCGTCCCCAGGAACATGGTTATCGCACAACAAGAAACTTAATAAGAGATAAAGTGCATAAGTACATATTCAATACCACAATAGTTTTTAAGCTATTTGTCCCATGAGCTATATATTGCAAAGGTCAAGGATAGAAATTTTAAAGGTAGCACTCAAGCAATTTACTTTGGAATGGCGGAGAAATACCATGTAGTAGGTAGGTATGGTGGACACAAATGGCATAGTGGTTGGCTCAAGGATTTTGGATGCATGAGAAGTATTCCCTCTCGATACAAGGTTTAGGCTAGCAAGGTTATTTGAAACAAACACAAGGATGAACCGGTGCAGCAAAACTCACATAAAAGACATATTGTAAACATTATAAGACTCTACACCGTCTTCCTTGTTGTTCAAAACTCAATACTAGAAATTATCTAGACTTTAGAGAGACCAAATATGCAAACCAAATTTCAGCAAGCTCTATGTATTTCTTCATTAATGGGTGCAAAGTATATGATGCAAGAGCTTAAACATGAGCACAACAATTGCCAAGCATCAAATTATTCAAGACATTTTAGAATTACTACATGTAGCATTTCTCGATTCCAACCATATAACAATTTAACGAAGAAGATTCAACCTTCGCCATGAATACTATGAGTAAAGCCTAAGGACATATTTGTCCATATGCAACAGCGGAGCGTGTCTCTCTCCCACACAATGAATGCTAGGATCCATTTTATTCAAACAAAACAAAAAACAAAAACAAACCGACGCTCCAAGCAAAGCACATAAGATGTGATGGAATAAAAATATAGTTTCAGGGGAGGAACCTGATAATGTTGTCGATGAAGAAGGGGATGCCTTGGGCATCCCCAAGCTTAGACGCTTGAGTCTTCTTAAAATATGCAGGGGTGAACCACCGGGGCATCCCCAAGCTTAGAGCTTTCACTCTCCTTGATCATATTGTATCATCCTCCTCTCTTGATCCTTGAAAACTTCCTCCACACCAAACTCGAAACAACTCATTAGAGGGTTAGTGCATAATAAAAATTCACATGTTCAGAGGTGACACAATCATTCTTAACACTTCTGGACATTGCACAAAGCTATCGGACATTAATGAAGCAAAGAAATTCATCCATCATAGCAAAAGAGGCAATGCGAAATAAAAGGCAGAATCTGTCAAAACAGAACAGTCCGTAAAGATGGATTTTATTGAGGCACCAGACTTGCTCAAATGAAAATTCTCAAATTGAATGAAAGTTGCGTACATATCCGAGGATCACGCACGTAAATTGGCATATTTTTCTGAGCTACCTACGGAGAGGCAGGTCGAAATTCGTGACAAAGCAAAGAAATCATGTTCTGCGCGATGAATCCAAATCTAGTATGAACCTTACTATCAACGACTTTACTTGGCACAACAATGCACAAAACTAAGATAAGGAGAGGTTGCTACAGTAGTAAACAACTTCCAAGACTCAAATATAAAATAAAAATACTGTAGTAAAAACATGGGTTGTCTCCCATAAGCGCTTTCTTTAACGCCTTTCAGCTAGGCGCAGAAAGTGTGTATCAAGTATTATCAAGAGATGATGCATCGACATTATTTTCACAATTTATCCCATTGGGTATCTTAGATGCTCCCTTATATATAGTGGTTTTAAGAGCTTTATCAATTTTAGGCCTATAATAGCTTTTTGGTTTAGGCCCCTTAGAGATATACATGAACCTTTGCTCCTTTCCCACATAAGCTTTCTCTCTAAACTTTATAGATGAAAAGGTTGAACCCAATGTTCCCATAGCCTCTTCAAGTTCACTAATCCTTTGGGTTTGATGATCATGAATAGCACAAGATTCTAAGATGGCGATTCTCTCATTAATTCCACCTAGAGATTTATCAAGTTTATTAGTGCTATCAAGTAATGCTTTCAAAGTAGTATCAATAATTGGAAGGTTTTGCTCTATGGTTTCCAACTTTTTCATGACATCTTCAAGAGAGGCTTCAATTTTAACTTCATTAACAGGTGGTATTCCAAATAAACTCTCAATAATGCAACTAAAGCAGGAGCGCCTAGGAAGTTACCTCCTGCGAGACAATCAAGAACATACCTATTCCAGCTAGAGATACCAACATAAAAATTCCTGAGTGGGATAGTGGTGGAGTGTTTCTTAGTGCACCTATTATGGGCATCACTAATTCTATACCAAGCATCTTTTAAACATTCTCCCCCTTGTTGCTTAAATGAACGAACTTCAACTTCAGGATTACTCATTTTAGCAGTAGTAAATAAAGCAAACTAGATAAAATAAATGCAAGTAACTAATTTTTTTGTGTTTTTGATATAGAGTGCAAGACAGTTAATAAAGTAAAGCTAGCAACTAATTTTTTTGTGTTTTGGTATAATGCAACAAACAAGGAAGTAAATAAAATAAAGCAAGACAAAAACAAAGTAAAGAGATTGGATTGTGGAGACTCCCCTTGCAGCGTGTCTTGATCTCCCCGGCAACGGCGCCGGAAAAGAGCTTGATACGCGTACAGCACGCGTCCGTTGGGAACCCCAAGAGGAAGGTGTGATGCGTACAGCGGCAAGTTTTCCCTCGCAAGAAACCAAGGTTTATCGAACCAGTAGGAGCCAAGAAGCACGTCGAAGGTTGATGGCGGCGGGATGTAGTGCGGCGCAACATCAGGGATTTCGGCGCCAACGTGGAACCTGCACAACACAACCAAAGTACTTTGCCCCAACGTAACAGTGAGGTTGTCAATCTCACCGGCTTGCTGTAACAAAGGATTAGATGTATAGTGTGGATGATGATTGTTTGCGAGAGAACAGTAGAACAAGTATTGCAGTAGATTATATTCAATGTAAAAGAATAGGACCGGGGTCCACAGTTCACTAGAGGTGTCTCTCCCATAAGATAAATAGCATGTTGGGTGAACAAATTACAGTTGGGCAATTGACAAATAGAGAGGGCATGACCATGCACATACATGATATAATGATTATAGTGAGATTTAATTGGGCATTACGACAAAGTACATAGACCGCTATCCAGCATGCATCTATGCCTAAAAAGTCCACCTTCGAGTTATCATCCGAACCCCTTCCAAGTATTAAGTTGCAAACAACAGACAATTGCATTAAGTATGGTGCGTAATGTAATCAATAACTACATCCTCGGACATAGCATCAATGTTTTATCCCTAGTGGCAACAACACATCCACAACCTTAGAACTTTCTCATCACCGTCCCGGATTTAATGGAGGCATGAACCCACTATCGAGCATAAATACTCCCTCTTGGAGTTAAGAGTAAAAACTTGGCCAGAGCCTCTACTAATAACGGAGAGCATGCAAGATCATAAACAACACATAGGTAATAGATTGATAATCAACATAACATAGTATTCTCTATCCATCGGATCCCAACAAACACAACATATAGCATTACGGATAGATGATCTTGATCATGTTAGGCAGCTCACAAGATCCGACAATGAAGCACATAAGGAGAAGACGACCATCTAGCTACTGCTATGGACCCATAGTCCAGGGGTGAACTACTCACTCATCACTCCGGAGGCGACCATGGCGGTGAAGAGTCCTCCGGGAAATGATTCCCCTCTCTGGCAGGGTGCCGGAGGCGATCTCCTGAATCCCCCGAGATGGGATTGGCGGCGGCGGTGTCTCTGGAAGGTTTTCCGTATCGTGGCTCTCGGTACTGGGGGTTTCGCGACGAAGACTATATGTAGGCGGAAGGGCGGCCTCGGACGGGTCACGGGGACCCACACAACAGGGCCGCGCGGCCAGCACCTGGGCCGCGCCGCCCTGGCGTGTCGTCGCCTCGTGGCCCCACTTCGTTTACTCCTCGGACTTCTGGAAGCTTCGTGCAAAAATAGGACCCTGGGCGTTGATTTCGTCCAATTCCGAGAATATTTCCTTACTAGGATTTCTGAAACCAAAAACAGCGAGAAAACAACAACCGGCTCTTCGGCATCTCGTTAATAGGTTAGTGCCGGAAAATGCATAAATATGACATAAAGTATGCATAAAACATGTAGATATCATCAATAATGTGGCATGGAACATAAGAAATTATCGATACGTCGGAGACGTATCACTTACGCAAAACAGCCATGAAAAACTCGAGTCACCATGGATTGGCCCGTACATCGTCACAGAAGTAATTGAAGGAGGAGTGATACGTCTCAAACGTATCTATAATTTCTTATGTTCCATGCTAGTTTTATGACAATACTCACATGTTTTATATACACTTTCTATCATTTTGATGCATTTTCCGGCACTAACCTATTAACAAGATGCCGAAGCGCCAGCTTCTGTTTTCTCGCTGTTTTTGGTTTCAGACATCTTACACAGGAAATATTCTCGGAATTGGACAAAACAAAAGCCCACGGTCTTATTTTCCACGGAGCTTTCAAGAACACCGAAGGAGAGACGGAGAGGGGCCAAGGTGGCCCCACACCCTAGGGCGGCGCGACCAAGGAGGGGGCGCGCTGGCCTGTGGGGTGGGCCCCTCGGCCGCCTCCCGACTCTGCCCCTTCGCCTATTTATTCTCTCCGTCGTGAAAACCCTAATACCGAGAGCCACGATACGAGAGAACATATTGTGACACCGTCGCCGCCAATCCCATCTCGGGGGATTCAGGAGATCGCCTCCGGCACCCTGCCGGAGAGGGGAATCATCACCGGAGGACTCTACATCATCATGCCCGCCTCCGGATTGATGCGTGAGTAGTTCATCCTTGGACTATGGGTCCATAGCAGTAGCTAGATGGTTGTCTTCTCCTCTTGTGCTATCATGTTTATATCTTGTGAGCTGCCTAACATGATCAAGATCGTCTATTTGTAATGCTACATGTTGTGTTTGTTGGGATCCGATGAATATGGAATACTATGTCAAGTTGATTATTGATCTATCATATATGTGTTGTTTATGATCTTGCATGCTCTCCGTTGCTAGTAGAGGCTACGGCCAAGTTGATACTTGTAACTCCAAGAGGGAGTATTTATGCTCGATAGTGGGTTCATGCCTCCATTGAATCTCGGGACAAGTGATGTAAAGTTCTAAGGTTGTGGATGTGATGTTGCCACTAGGGATAAAACATCGATGCTTTGTCTAAGGATATTTGTGTTGATTACATTACGCACCATACTTAATGCAATTGTCCGTTGTTTGCAACTTAATACTCGGAAGGGGTGCGGATGCTAACCCGAAGGTGGACTTTTAGGCATAGATGCATGTCGGATAGCGGTCTATGTACTTTGTCGTAATGCCCTAAGTAAATCTCATAGTAGTCATCATGATATGTATGTGCATTGTTATGCCCTCTCTATTTGTCAATTGCCCAACTGTAATTTGTTCACCCAACATGCTATTTATCTTATTGGAGAGACACCACTAGTGAACTGTGGACCCCGGTCCATTCTTTTACATTTGAAATACAATCAACTGCAATCTCTGTTCTCTGTTGTTCTTCACAAGCAAACATCATTCTCCACACCATACGTTTAATCCTTTGTTTACAGCAAGTCGGTGAGATTGACAACCTCACTCGTTAAGTTGGGGCAAAGTATTTTGGTTGTGTTGTGCAGGTTCCACGTTGGCGCCGGAATCCCCGGTGTTGCGCCGCACTACACTCCTTCACCAACAACCTTCACGTGGCCTTCATCTCCTACTGGTTCGATAACCTTGGTTTCTTACTGAGGGAAAACTTGCTGCTGTACGCATCACACCTTCCTCTTGGGGTTCCCAACGGACGTGTGCTTCACGCGTTATCAAGGAGCATACAGGATAAAGGACAAGAAGACAGGGATAGCCGAGCCAAATCCCTGGAACGTGGCGCAACTTAGGCGTTTCTACGCTTAAAGTCGAAATATAGTCCTCTTTGTAAACATACAATGTACTGAAACGCCCGCGAGTTTTCAGACGCACTCTTTTCCTTTCAGGGCACCGAGTGGGGCTGAAAGGTTTTTAATGAGGCGGACTCGCGGTGTTGCAATATAGTAAAGATATTGATGATATACATCTTTTTCGTCGATAGGCTCGAGGGCTCGTAACCCGCAATAACAATATATATATAAACCACCGCAAAATACAGTCTACAAAGTTATTTGACCTGGTGGAAAACATCTTACAAACCAATAAAGATACAAACATCGGCCAACAAAAAAGCTCGGGGGCTTGATGAAACAAAATATAAGTTGTTTTACAACATACACGGTGCTTACAATATATAGATTTTCACTATCAAGAAGAATTTGACAATGAACAAAGAAACCCTCAGTTATCACCTATTATATCGTCTATGTTACTCTTTCATTGTCTGCAGTACCAGTCCTATGTTCAGCATAACTACCTTTCACGAAGAATTCAGCATCCAGTCGAACTAATTCATCCATCATCTCGTCAGCCACAGGGGTTACAACATCATTGATTTTGTCGATATTTCTCCTCCTCCTCGTCGGTTTGGCTTGACACCTTTCGACAATGGTGGTCATATCTAACTTCGGATAGAAGATTTGCAACATGACCATGGCAAACCTGGCACCAACAGTCAATTGGGCCTTCACAAATTCATGGATTCGAGGAGCATCTCGGAATTTGTTCATCAGATCAGGAAGAGTCTTCGGCGGGGAGTTGCGAGGAAACATGGTGTTGTAAACCAGGGCGAGCGTCTTGGCGCAGAAGTCAAGAAAATCACGGACTTGACTTGCGCGGTCTTGGAATCTAACGATTTGTCGGGTACGATCAGGTGTAGCCCAAAAATTCGATCCATGTTCCAGAGCAAGCTTGACAAGAAGGTTTGATCTCGCATCTACTCGTTGGTCTTCAGCAGCAGCATCCAAAAAGGAACCTATTCAACGAAAGTATTATAGCGCGAGATGGAAAAATAGAATAGAGGAATGGCAAGGACAGGAAGCGTACCCGCCATATCCAGACTAGCATCGGTCATCAATTGAAGCATGTAATCTTCTCGTGAAGTAGCTTGTGCGGCTTCCATAACCGCAGCCTCCTTTAAAGCTAAGGCTTCCTGGGCCTGCTGAAGAGCAATTTTCTCTTTCTCGGCAGACTTTCGAGATTGCTCCATTATCATGAGAGCCTGTTTTTTCATCGACTGGAGATGATGTCGAAGTTCGTTCAAATCTTCTTCTGGATTAGCGTTTGAAGAATCTTCAGTAAACTCGTCAATGGAAGTTTTCCTCGAGTAGGATGAAGCGGGTACAACATCCGAAGAACGAGGAGCCGCGGTATAGTTGTCAAAAACCAACTGGAAAGAAAATTCCGACATCAATCATTTGGCAAAATAGTACTCCATTAATTCATTTAGATATTTACATGACCATTACAAGGTGGTTCCTAGTGAACCAATAGAAGGCTGTCGCAAATGTCTACTAAAGCGACAACCTCAAAAGAAAGAAGAAACAGGAAAGACAGGGACAAGGTGGTCTACTTGACCTCCGGCTTCGCATAACTGGGGGAAGGAGCTGGTTTATATCCGAGGAAGGAGAGGGTTTGTTCGAATGTGGTTTGGCGGCCCTAATCAAGGATTGCCACCTCTCCGTCTTCATCTTCTTCGCTTCTCCAACCTTCGCCCAGTCGATGTTTTGTTGGCTCTCGGCAACCAAAGCGATGGTGCCTTCAACTCCAATCTTCAAGTTCTCTTGCCGAAGGGCCAGCCCAAGATCTTCTTCGGGAATGAAGTGCTTGGTCAGGGCAGCAAAAGTGTCGGGCTGCTCCTTCTTTGGGAAGAAGTAGGGAAAAAGGCGCGAAAATGCCGCCTTAGCATCAGAGATACTCTGGCGTACTTCATCCCCATGAATCTCAAGGAGAGAAAGAGCGCCAAGAAGACGGTCATCCTCGGGTTTTTCGAGTTCAAAATCTTGGTGCATCTTCCCTGCTGAAACAAATTTCGGGTTATCAACAAGTATACGAAAAAGTTAAGGCTAGAGAACAATCAAAGTGGTTGATGCACTTACTGACAAAGCGCCGGTTTTGCGACTCCAAGCGGGCGATGATCTCTTCCTCGCGAGCAGTTTGCTGGGTTGTGTTCTCGCTTAAGGCAGTTTCAGCGTCATGGAGTCTTTTTCGAAGACTCTCGATGGCGGCAGCATCTAGTTCAGCCTTTTCGCGAGCTTTTTTGCTTTGCTCCAGCTTGAGGGCAAGGTCATCGGCGCGCTTATTAGCTTTGGCAAGAGCCTCTAGCAAAAGAAAGAATGACAATGTTACGACAAAAATAGCAGAGGAAAATCTACTCGACGAGAGGAGGCAAGAGAGGAATACCTTTCAACTTATCAGCATAGTCACGGTACCCGATAAATTGGTACCAAGACGAATAAATTCTTTCATCAGAGGCTGAAAAATAATATGGATGAGAAGATCACAACGGGGAAGAGTTCGATAGCAAATAAAAGAGTGGTCAGCGCCCTTACATCGTCCATAGAAGGAGTCGCCGAACTCCCGGTCAAGAGGCTTGGCTCTTTGCCAAGCTCAATTCTCGCTCTCTTCGGGGAAGGGGCACGGGGGCTTCCGACATGAGTCAGCTATCCTATATCGTGCTGAGGAGGCAAGGTTTCGTCTGTAGAAGGGCGAGCCTCGGAAAGAACCAATGTCCGTGACGTGCTAGTAAGAGCAGTCACATTAGCAGGGGGCTCCTCCTCCTCGTCGCCACTCTGCATCAAAAAATAGTATAAGAAACACTTAACACACAATATATCGAGTGAAAAAAGACGACAGAAACTTACGAGCTAACAAGGGCATCGTTGTAAGGGTCGAAGTTTTCCTCCTCTTCGGGGGAAGTTTCTTCGGCAGGTGATTGGCCGACTTTAGAGGTACCGGAGTCTGCAACCTCACCCCTCTTCCTTTTGTTCTTTGGGGAAACAGCGGAGGGGAGAGAGTGCACAGACTCGGAAGCCTCAGATTCAGCATCTCTTTCAGAGGAAGCGCGGATTTGTGAGAACCCGCAACTTCACTCTCAGGGCGAGAAGTACCATGTACATCGTCAGCAACGATGTCTCGATCGTCAACCTCCCCACCTTCAGGTAAGGGAGGCGACGAGGAAGTGGCTTGGTGGTTCTGAAAAAGGAAAAACAATAGTAAGAGAAATTTGTGGAAAGAAGTCGACAGCAAAATAGCAAAATACCAGTCGAGGTTTCAACTCAAGACGAGAAAGCAACAAAATAGCAAGCGATGCAGGAAATACAAAATCTCGAAAGGCAGGTTTACTTACTTGGGGAAGCGCGTGGGTACCACTATATGGTTCCACGTGGCAGGAGGTTGGTACTGGATCTTTCTTGCTCAACGACGAAACACGCCGAACAAGCTTCTCCAAGTCCTTCACAGGGAGATCTTTGGAGAGGCGGTCGACATCCTTCTTGCCAGCATACATCCACATAGGGTTTTTGCGAGGCTGCAGAGGCTGCACCCTAATCCTAAGGAAATAGGCAGGTGATTTGGATACCCGACAATTTCTTGCCTCGGGTATTTTGCAGTTCATGGATACGCTTCATCAGCGCTTCTATCGCCGTTTTTTCTTCTTCGGTAGCTTCTGCGTCCCAGGAGCAGCGGTGAAGATTTTTTGTGTTACCGTCGAAGGGAGCGATGTTGTTTTCCTACGAGTCGGAGCACTCCTCGCGGACATATAGCCATCTTTTGCGCCACCCTTGAACGGAGTCAGGGAATTTGACGTCGAAATACTCGACGTCAGGGCGAACACAGATAACAACACCACCTATGTTATAGGCGATGTTGTGGGAGCCGTTGCGGCGAAGGCAGAAAATGCGTTTCCACAGGGCCCAATTTGGTTGGGTCTCGAGAAAGTACTCGCAAAGGGTGATAAAAATCGAGACGTGGAGAATGGAATTGGGAGTCACCTGGTGCAGTTGTAGCCCGTACACAAAGAGCAATCCACGAAGGAATTCGTGGATTGGAGCGGAGAGACCGCGGATGAGGTGGTCGACGAAACTAACCCGATATTGGATGGGGGCGTTGGGAAGCTCTCCTCGCTAGGGAAGATCAGCGCTTCCTTCTTCTTCATCAGGCCGAGCTTTTTCATCAGGTTAGCGTCCTGGTTGGAGATCTTTGATCTCTCCCACTCAGCAGCTCCTAGATCTTGTGCCGCCATGCTTACCTCGGGAGTGCTATGCCTTGTGAGCCTTGACCGCGGTGGCATCAACAGTGGCGCTGGAGAGAGTAGTGGTGTGGTTGAGCGCAGGAGATTTTAGTTGCAGAGGAGGTTTTGCAAGGGGATGTGAGCGCGACGCAGCGAAGGGATTGCTGGAGGAAGAAGAAGACCCTTCATAGCAAACCTACGAATCGACGTACCGTTGGATGCAGAAGGAATGGATTTGATGGCTTACACGTGTCTCCATGGGTAATAAAGTCTTTTTACTACAACGAAACTGGACAGGCGCTACAGTGCGCGTGCCAAAAAAAGCGGAGGACGTGTGTCCCCCACTTGCGAAACGTGTCACAGATCGCAGGTTTTTGGACCCACAAGTCAGGGATAGGACAGGGCTCGCGTTCTCCCGATACAGCGGTCGTGGCTATCGTCGGCACTGATGTCACTTTACAAGAGAGAAATTTCGACTGCGGTGTTCTGAAGATTGGCGACAGATATGGATTGATGATAACTTCGTGAGCTTTTGATCAAATACAAGTTTTTGATCAAATGCTCGGGGGCTACTTTTGAAAGAAGGAAACCTCGAGTATGGCAAGAAAGAAAAGGCGAGAGCCTATGATCAAATACAAGAATTTGTTCATATGCTCGGGGGCTACTCCCATCGGGAGCGCTGGTCACGCACCCGATAAAGATGGAAGAATTCGAAAAGATAATAATATAGCGACAAAAAATGTTAAAATGGCGAGCCTACAACCAAGTACAAGCACTTGGCTGTAGCCTCGGGGGCTACTCCCATCGGGAATGCTGTTCGCGTGCCCGATGAAATTATAAAAGGCATGGTGAGCATATTTCGAGTTATACAAATAACTCTTCATATACTCCTATCGGGAGGACAAGATAAAAAAATATATACAAGTCATCTGGTGACTCGAATAAATGTGCTATTCCAACAACCGAAAAAGCACTCGACAATATATTCTCAGAGTGCCTCAGTCGCAATTTAATCTCTGAATGCCGCAATACTTGGCGAAGGTAAGTCCCCGGGATCCGTCCTGTGCGGCGTGGCACCGCCTCTGACGGCTCTTTGCTACTTTTTTCGTATCAGCAGATGCGAAGAAAAATCCTAACGGACGCGTTAGGTACCCGATAAAACATAACTAGAATTCGACATCTGGTAAGACCTTAAGCGGCGCATGTCGAATTACACCAGTATCCCGAGATCATGTCCAGGGACGTGATCTTGAAGTAGGTTTTGGTGGATTGCCACAAGAGCAGTTAACTAGTACCTGATTCGTCAGATGAACTAGCCCCAATTACCTTTATCCCTGTACAATATACGATTGTTTTATTAAAGATATGTGTCAACTCGAAGAAGTTGTATGGTAATTGTAAAGTTGGAGATTTTCCCTGATTCTCTGATTCAAGCAAAATCTCGGGGGCTACTGACCTAGGCATCCCCAATGGGCCTGCCGAAGATGGTACCCGGGGTTTTACTGAAGGCCCACGATCCGAAGATTATAAAGCCCGGGAGCCCAGTCAGGAGATAGTTTGGAAAGATAGAATTGTATCAGGAATATTGACTTGTAACTATTACGGGACGGACTCAAATAGTCTCCTGAACTCTGTAACTTGTGTATCACAAAACCCTCGGCTCCGCCTCCTATATAAGGGGGAGTCGAGGGACAAAGAGAGGATCGATTCGATTGTAAGCGCAACCCTAGTTTTCTAGTAATCGAGTACTTTTCCGGCTGAACCTTCGAGATCTACTTGCCCTCTACTTCCAATTAAACCCTAGTCTATGATACGTCTCCGACGTATCGATAATTTCTTATGTTCCATGCCATATTATTGATGATACCTACATGTTTTATGCACACTTTATGTCATATTCGTGCATTTTCTGGAACTACCCTATTAACAAGATGCCGAAGAGCCGATTGTCTGTTTTCTCGTTGTTTTTGGTTTCAGAAATCCTAGTAACGAAATATTCTCGGAATTGGACGAAATCAAAACCCAGGGTCCTATTTTGCCACGAAGCTTCCGGAAGACCGAAGAGGAGTCGAAGTGGGGCCACGAGGGGCTGCCACCATAGGGCGGCGCGGTCCAGGTCTTGGCCGCGCCGACCTGTGGTGTGGGGCCCTCGTGTGGCCCCCCACGTTGCCCTTCCGCCTACTTAAAGCCTCCGTTGCGAAACCCCTGATGCGAAGAACCACGATACGGAAAACCTTACTGAGACGCCGCCGCCGCCAATCCCATCTCGGGGGATTCGGAGATCTCCTCCGGCACCTCGCCGGGAGAGGGGATTCATCTCCCGGAGGACTCTTCACCGCCATGGTCGCCTCCGGAGTGATGAGTGAGTAGTTCACCCCTGGACTATGGGTCCATAGCAGTAGCTAGATGGTTGTCTTCTCCTCATTGTGCTTCATTGTTGGATCTTGTGAGCTGCCTAACATGATCAAGATCATCTATCCGTAATACTATATGTTGTGTTTGTCGGGATCCGATGGATAGAGAATACCATGTTATGTTAATTATCAAGTTATTACCTATGTGTTGTTTATGATCTTGCATGCTCTCCGTTATTAGTAGAGGCTCTGGCCAAGTTTTTGCTCTTAACTCCAAGAGGGAGTATTTATGCTCGATAGTGGGTTCATGCCACAGTGACAGAAAGTTCTAAGGTTGTGATGTGCTGTTGCCACTAGGGATAAAACATTGATGCTATGTCTAAGGATGTAGTTGTCGATTACATTACGCACCATACTTAATGCAATTGTCTGTTGCTTTGCAACTTAATACTGGAAGGGGTTCGGATGATAACCTGAAGGTGGACTTTTTAGGCATAGATGCAGTTGGATGGCGGTCTATGTACTTTGTCGTAATGCCCAATTAAATCTCACTATACTTATCATGACATGTATGTGCATTGTTATGCCCTCTCTATTTGTCAATTGCCCGACTGTAATTCGTTCACCCAACATGCTTTTATCTTATGGGAGAGACACCTCTAGTGAACTGTGGACCCCGGTCCATTCTTTTATACTAAAATATAAATCTGCTGCAATACTTGTTTTTACTGTTTTCTTGCAAACAATCATCTTCCACACAATACGGTTAATCCTTTGTTACAGCAAGCCGGTGAGATTGACAACCTCACTGTTTCGTTGGGGCAAAGTACTTTGGTTGTGTTGTGCGGGTTCCACGTTGGCGCCGGAATCCCTGGTGTTGCGCCGCACTACATCCCGCCGCCATCAACCTTCAACGTGCTTCTTGGCTCCTCCTGGTTCGATAAACCTTGGTTTCTTTACGGGGGAAAACTTGCTGCTGTGCGCATCATACCTTCCTCTTGGGGTTCCCAACGAACGTGTGAAATACACGCCATCAAGCATATTTTTCGGCGCCGTTGCCGGGAGATCAAGACACGCTGCAAGGGGAGTCTCCACTTCTCAATCTCTTTACTTTGTTTTTGTCTTGCTTTATTTTATTTACTACTTTGTTTGCTGCATTATATCAAAACACAAAAAAATTAGTTGCTAGCTTTACTTTATTTACTATCTTGTTTGCTATATCAAAAACACAAAAAAATTAGTTTACTTGCATTTACTTCATCTAGTTTGCTTTATTTACTACTGCTAAGATGAGTAATCCTGAAGTTGAAGTTCGTTCATTTAAGCAACAAGGGGGAGAATGTTTAAAAGATGCTTGGTATAGAATTAGTGATGCCCATAATAGGTGCACTAAGAAACACTCCACCACTATCCTACTCAGGAATTTTTACGTTGGTATCTCTAGCTGGAATAGATATGTTCTTGATTGTCTCGCGGGAGGTAATTTCCTAGGCGCTCCCGCTTTAGAAGCTAGTTGCATTATTGAGAGTTTATTTGGAACACCACCTGTTAATGAAACTAAAATTGAAACTTCCCTTGAGGATGTTATGAAAAAATTGGAAACCATAGAGAAAATTTTTAGTGTTGAAACTAAGTTGGAGATGTTACTTGATAAAACTCGATAAACTTGATAAATCCTTAGGAGGAATTGATGAAAGAATTAGTGTCCTAGGAACTTGTGTTGACCATGATAATCAAATTAATAGGATTGGCGAACTTGAAAAAGCTATGGGAACCTTGGGTTCAACCTTTTCATCTTTACGAGTTAGAGAGAAAGCTTATGTGGGAAAAGAGCAAAAGTTTATGTATGTCTCTAAAGTGCCTAAACCAAAGAAATATTATTATAGGCCTAAGATTGACAAAGCCTTTAGTACCACTACAAATGGGGGAGTTTAATTGTGTCAAAAAAAAAATGGGGGAGTTTATGATATCAATGCTTCATCTCTCGATAACACTTGAGTTACACTTTCTGCGCCTAGCTGAAAGGCGTTAAAGAAAAGCGCTTATGGGAGACAACCCATGTTTTTACTACAGTATTTTTGTTTTATATTTGAGTCTTGGAAGTTGTTTACTACTGTAGCAACCTCTCCTTATCTTAGTTTTATGTTTTGTTGTGCCAAGTAAAGTCTTTGATAGTAAAGTAAGTACTAGATTTGGATTACTGCGCAGTTCCAGATTTCTTTGCTGTCACGAATCTGGGTCTACCTCCCTGTAGGTAGCTCAGAAAATTAAGCCAATTTACGTGCATGGTCCTCAGATATGTACGCAACTTTCATTCAATTTGGGCATTTTCATTTGAGCAAGTCTGGTGCCCTAATAAAATCCATCTTTACGGACTGTTCTGTTTTGACAGATTCTGCCTTTTATTTCGCATTGCCTCTTTTGTTATGTTGGATGAATTTCTTTGATCCATTAATGTCCAGTAGCTTTATGCAATGTCCAGAAGTGTTAAGAATGATTGTGTCACCTCTGAACATGTTAATTTTTATTGTGCACTAACCCTCTAATGAGTTATTTCGAGTTTGGTGTGGAGGAAGTTTTCAAGGATCAAGAGAGGAGTATGATACAATATGATCAAGGAGAGTGAAATCTCTAAGCTTGGGGATACCCCGGTGGTTCACCCCTGCATATTCTAAGAAGACTCAAGCGTCTAAACTTGGGGATGCCCAAGGCATCCCCTTCTTCATCGACAACATTATCAGGTTCCTCCCCTGAAACTATATTTTTATTCCGTCACATCTTATGCACTTTGCTTGGAGCGTCGGTTTGTTTTTGTTTTTGTTTTATTTGAATAAAATGGATCCTAGCATTCACTTTGTGGGAGAGAGACACGCTCCGCTGTAGCATATGGACAAGTATGTCCTTAGGCTCTACTCATAGTATTCATGGCGAAGTTTCTTCTTCGTTAAATTGTTATATGGTTGGAATTGGAAAATACTACATGTAGTAACTCTAAAATGTCTTGGATAATTTGATACTTGGCAATTGTTGTGCTCATGTTTAAGCTCTTGCATCATATACTTTGCACCCATTAATGAAGAAACACTTAGAGCTTGCTAATTTGGTTTGCATATTTGGTTTCTCTAGAGTCTAGATAATATCTAGTATTGAGTTTTGAACAACAAGGAAGACGGTGTAGAGTCTTATAATGTTTACAATATGTCTTTTATCTGAGTTTTTGCTGCACCGTTCATCCTTGTGTTTGTTTCAAATAACCTTGCTAGCCTAAGCCTTGTATCGAGAGGGAATACTTCTCATGCATCCAAAATCCTTGAGCCAACCACTATGCCATTTGTGTCCACCATACCTACCTACTACATGGTATTTATCCGCCATTCCAAATTAAATTGCTTGAGTGCTACCTTTAAAATTCCATCATTCACCTTTGCAATATATAGCTCATGGGACAAATAGCTTAAAAACTATTGTGGTATTGAATATGTACTTATGCACTTTATCTCTTATTAAGTTGCTTGTTGTGCGATAACCATGCTTCGGGGACGCCATCAACTATTCTTTGTTGAATATCATGTGAGTTGCTATGCATGTCCGTCTTGTCTGAAGTAAGAGAGATCTACCACCTTAATGGTTGGAGCATACATATTGTTAGAGAAGAACATTGGGCCGCTAACTAAAGCCATGATTCGTGGTGGAAGTTTCAGTTTTGGACATATATCCTCAATCTCATATGAGAATAATAATTGTTGCCACATGCTTATGCATTAAAGAGGAGTCCATTATCTGTTGTCCATGTTGTCCCGGTATGGATGTCTAAGTTGAGAATAATCAAAAGCGAGAAATCCAAAATGCGAGCTTTCTCCTTAGACCTTTGTACAGGCGGCATGGAGGTACCCCATTGTGACACTTGGTTAAAACATGTGTATTGCAATGATCCGGTAGTCCAAGCTAATTAGGACAAGGTGCGGGCACTATTAGTATACTATGCATGAGACTTGCAACTTGTAAGATATAATTTACATAACTCATATGCTTTATTACTACCGTTGACAAAATTGTTTCATGTTTTCAAATAAAAGCTCTAGCACAAATATAGCAATCGATGCTTTCCTCTTTGAAGGACCATTCTTTTTACTTTTATGTTGAGTCAGTTCACCTATCTCTCTCCACCTCAAGAAGCAAACACTTGTGTGAACTGTGCATTCATTCCTACATATTTGCATATTGCACTTGTTATATTACTCTATGTTGACAATTATCTATGAGATATACATGTTACAAGTTGAAAGCAACCGCTGAAACTTAATCTTCCTTTGTGTTGCTTCAATACCTTTACTTTGATTTATTGCTTTATGAGTTAACTCTTATGCAAGACTTATTGATGCTTGTCTTGAAGTACTATTCATGAAAAGTCTTTGCTTTATGATTCACTTGTTTACTCATGTCATTACCATTGTTTTGATCGCTGCATTCATTACATATGTTTACAAATAGTATGATCAAGGTTATGATGGCATGTCACTTCAGAAATTATCTTTGTTATCGTTTTACACCGCTCAGGACGAGCGAAACTAAGCTTGGGGATGCTGATACGTCTCCGACGTATCGATAATTTCTTATGTTCCATGCCATATTATTGATGATACCTACATGTTTTATGCACACTTTATGTCATATTCGTGCATTTTACGGAACTAACCTATTAACAAGATGCCGAAGAGCCGATTCTGTTTTCTGCTGTTTTTGGTTTCAGAAATCCTAGTAACGAAATATTCTCGGAATTGGACGAAATCAAAACCCAGGGTCCTATTTTGCCACGAAGCTTCCGGAAGACCGAAGAGGAGTCGAAGTGGGGCCACGAGGGGCCGCCACCATAGGGCGGCGCGGCCCAGGTCTTGGTCGCGCCGACCTGTGGTGTGGGGCCCTCGTGTGGCCCCCCACGTTGCCCTTCCGCCTACTTAAAGCCTCCGTCGCGAAACCCCTGATGCGAAGAACCACGATACGGAAAACCTTACTGAGACGCCGCCGCCGCCAATCCCATCTCGGGGGATTCCGGAGATCTCCTCCGGCACCTCGCCGGAGAGGGGATTCATCTCCCGGAGGACTCTTCACCGCCATGGTCGCCTCCGGAGTGATGAGTGAGTAGTTCACCCCTGGACTATGGGTCCATAGCAGTAGCTAGATGGTTGTCTTCTCCTCATTGTGCTTCATTGTTGGATCTTGTGAGCTGCCTAACATGATCAAGATCATCTATCCGTAATACTATATGTTGTGTTTGTCGGGATCCGATGGATAGAGAATACCATGTTATGTTAATTATCAAGTTATTACCTATGTGTTGTTTATGATCTTGCATGCTCTCCGTTATTAGTAGAGGCTCTGGCCAAGTTTTTGCTCTTAACTCCAAGAGGGAGTATTTATGCTCGATAGTGGGTTCATGCCTGCATTGATACCAGGACGAGTGACGAAAGTTCTAAGGTTGTGTTGTGTCTGTTGCCACTAGGGATAAAACATTGATGCTATGTCTAAGGATGTAGTTGTCGATTACATTACGCACCATACTTAATGCAATTGTACTGTTGCTTTGCAACTTAATGCTTGGAAGGGGTTCGGATGATAACCTGAAGGTGGACTTTTTAGGCATAGATGCAGTTGGATGGCGGTCTATGTACTTTGTCGTAATGCCCAATTAAATCTCACTATACTTATCATGACATGTATGTGCATTGTTATGCCCTCTCTATTTGTCAATTGCCCGACTGTAATTCGTTCATCCAACATGCTTTTATCTTATGGGAGAGACACCTCTAGTGAGCTGTGGACCCCGGTCCATTCTTTTATACTTGAAATACAAATCTGCTTGCAATACTTGTTTTTACTGTTTTCTTGCAAACAATCATCTTCCACACAATACGGTTAATCCTTTGTTACAGCAAGCCGGTGAGATTGACAACCTCACTCTGTTTCGTTGGGGCAAAGTACTTTGGTTGTGTTGTGCGGGTTCCACGTTGGCGCCGAATCTGCGGTGTTGCGCCGCACTACATCCCGCCGCCATCAACCTTCAACGTGCTTCTTGGCTCCTCCTGGTTCGATAAACCTTGGTTTCTTTCTGAGGGAAAACTTGCTGCTGTGCGCATCATACCTTCCTCTTGGGGTTCCCAACGAACGTGTGAAATACACGCCATCAGTCTACAATCCGTAGGCATTGACAAGTTAATCCCATGTCACATGCTCCCATCTTTGATTAAGTCTTTGCATGCCAGGGCAAAACAATTGAAGATGAAATGCATTAGAAAAGGAATGGAGGCTGAGGTAACCTACACTGATAGTAAAAACAAGCAGAGTTTGGTTGATAGGACATGCCATTGTAGGTGATGGCAGATCCGTGGGATACCCTACGTACACGCATTGTTTTTCATGAGTGTTATAGGGGGTGCAGAAGGTGAAGTTGATCAGTATGTGTCAGATATTTCTCTGTTGCCAAATTTAGGGCTGCATATGCTATGAATGTTCCTACCTTATTGGGAAAAGACCAATGGATGAAAGTCGATCCAGGCTTCAAGCTGTACTCTCCAATTTTGACTAGACCGGCAGGTAGGCCGAGGAAGAATAGGATCATAGCTAGTGCAGAGGCTGGTGCACCGATTCGATGATGTAAGTACAAACGTTGGGGAACCCCTGGACACATTGCTAGGCTTTGTAAAAATCCAGTTGACCCAGCTTTTGGAATGGAAGATCAGACAGGAGCAGCAAATGCAGTGGATAATGAAGCAGCAATTCAACATGAGGAGATTGAAGCAATGAATCGAGAGCTGCTTGAACCGATGGATCGAGAGCTGATTAAATATATGAATTGAGAGCTGCTTGAACTGATGGATCGAGAGCAGAGAGAACAGATGGATCGAGAGGCCGTTGAAGCAATGCATACACAGCTGAGTGAAGCAATTGATCGAGAGCTGGGTAAACCAATGGATCAAGAGCAGATTGTAGAAGCAATGGAAGAAAATGCATTAGAAGAAAGAGCACAAGCTTCGTAGGATATGGTTGTCTCGGTCTTGGCACAGCCCGAAGAGAAGAAGAAAAATAAGAAATAGGGCAAAAGGAAGGTAGACACCGGTAATATCCCTGGTAGGGTTACCCGGAGTAAGGTGGTGGACCCAGCGAGTCACACCAAGAGCAAGAGAAAGATTTTATTTTGAACAATTAATTTGAATTTGTATGAACAATTTGTATTGGGGATCCCTTTGTATTGAATTCGAACTAGTGTGACATTCCCAAGTTTGTATGTTGAATAATCACAATAATGTATGTGTTATTGCAAGTTTTCTATGGTCATGCACCTCGAATAAGTTCATCGCTTAAGCCACATTTATCATTTTCTAAGTGACTAAACTCAAAAAATATAGTTTTGGGTTTAGTTTAATTCAAAATAATTCAAAATAATTCAAAACATGGTGAAACCTTCCCATGGAGTCGTGTTATGTTACCTACAACCTAGAGAAATAATAATGGAAAAGGAAATATAGAGATATGAAGTTTTTCCGAAAACCACTTCCTAGTCCATGAGCTACTAGCTATGAAGATGCAGGGCTTTCTACTCAACACACCTCCCAAATACCCACTATGCTTACAAACTTTGTCCAAATGAGTCCAAATTTCACACTTGTGTATCTTTGAATTGCAAACAATATCAGGTCGGCCAAAATGTACTATATTGTTCAAATAACACAATCTAACAATGTTTATGTCAAAAGCTTCAATTTACCTTACTCCCTTTATTATTTGGGTGCCCCTGTTTTACTTAGTTTTACTCAGTCTTCCCCCTCCGGGTCCACTTGTTTTACTCAGTCCTACTCAGTTTTGCCCTTCCGATAAACATTTTCTCACTTTTCCCCATCTTAGTTATATTCGGTTTTCCTCACTTGTACTCACTGGCTGATTTCTGATTGGTTGAGATGTATGTCACACAGATCTTGGTTGGTTGATAGCTCAACGTACGCTTGCACCGTTGGATCATTTATGATCGGACGGCCTATATATCTCTCTCTACCTCGATGGACGCATACGGAGAGAAGAGCAGAGCACATAACTACCAACCCTGGCAGTCGCATCTTCCTCTCTCCTATTTCCTCTCTTACTCTGGCGGTCGCGGCGGCGCGGAACTGCAGTGTGCGTGCGATGGCGCGGATCTAACCGTGCGTGCGATGGCCCGGATCTAAACGTGTGTGCGGCGGCGCGGAACTGCAGCGTGCGTGCGGCGGCGCGGATCTAGCCGTGCGGCGGCGTGGATCTAAGAGTGCCGGTGAGGATCTAACCCTCAGAAATAGTTGAAATGTCTCTCTCTGTCTCACTTTCGTTTCTCTTCTCAGATCTGTTGATGATGAAGAACACCAAGACGACGGCCGTGCCGACAGTGGTCATCGATGCCAAGATCATTGAAGCCATCGCCTACAACATCGCTGCGACTGCGCAGATCCAACCTTGAATGTCGGAGCCTGCCGATGTCTCACTTCCGTTGCCCTCCTCGGATCCGTTGCTGATGAAGGACACCAAGACGGCGCGGTGCCGAGAGTGTGAATCGATGCCAAGACGATTGAAGCCATCGTCTACAACCGTGCTGCGAAGCCGCCGATCCAGCCCTCCTCAGATTCGTCGCTGATGAAGTACACCAAGACGGCGGCGGTGCCAACAGTGGTTGCGAAGCCGCAGATCCAGCCCTCCTCCATGTCCGAGTTCGCGGATGGCGCAGATGACCACCCCTCAGCCGCCCGTCGTCCCGGCCCTTCTAGCCCATCGCTGCGCGGCTGTGTTCGACACCGCAAATTGGGATAAATTAGGATAAATTTGTATTTTTAAATTTCAAATTGGGATAAAATTGTTCGAACTACTACCTCCATCTCAAAAAAAATTCTCCACTTTCTTGATGTGTCCATGTACATCCGTATGTATGATTGGAATTCTATCCCAACTTGATTGGGAAGATTGATATGTATTTGATCCGAGAGGGTGGTACATGCTTTCACTTTTGGGATCCCTTCACTTTTATAAGATGTTCATGCATGCTAAAATTATCGCGCGCATTACTTAGCACAACTAGGGAATTGTACGCCAAAATACAATGGTTAGAGCCACACCAAAATACAGTGGTTAGAGCCATCTACTGAATAACAATTCTATATTATCTAAATCATCTACCACAACCACATAACTGCTTGGACAGGGATGACACCTAATAAAACTGCCCAGATGAATCTACTTTTCTCCTCTCCCATCACTTGAAGTTCATGTTCTAGATTTTCTACCACTTGATCAAATACGGCAAGATCTGTCTCAAGTATCAACTTCTCCTTGCGAATAAGCTCTGAATTCTTCTTTTCTTCCTCCATAGTACGCTTCAGCTCGAATATCATCAGGTTTTTACGGGCCAATTCATCACCTAAATTAGCCACGTTCTCCTCCAAATCCATCCTCTGGCTACACCACTGGGTTGATTCATATTGGTATGCAATGTACCATGGATCATCGGCTTGCCTGGCAAACTGTAACAATAATGGAAAAAAGAACAACTAAACTCACTCCAACAGGCCATGGCGATACTTCAAATTCAATGGGAGTACAGAGAGCAGAAGCTAGATACCTGCACTTCCGACGAGGTAGGAGAAGTAGAACGTGGCCACGACATGATCGAATATCCACCCTCGCCGGTGTACCCGCTACAACCAGACATTGAGGACTATTTCGCACCTGCAAACTCCAATAAATTACAGGAACCGAATCGATTAGGGGGCGGGGGAGGTAGAAGCGGAGGTCTTACCAAGCTATACTACCAATTGGAGCGCGGAACAAATCCCGGTCGTCGTGGGCGGCGGATCTGCTTGCGGCGGACTTCCCTACGGTGGGTACAATGCGTGCGGACGAAACAAGTGATGGAGCCGTGGTTGACGTGCAGCGCCGCAGTCTGTCCGGCGCCGCCGGGGGACAGAGCCGGCAGCGCGACGAGGCGCCGGCGATGGCTGCTTCGTTCGAGGGTGGGGAACGAGCTGCCAACGATTCTTCGATGACTAATGAGATACACAACACTAGGTTCCAGCCATGTTTAGCATAAGAATCACTTTAGATTAAGCTGCGAAAATAGTCACATGCTGGGTCTAGCTTAAGAAAAATTAATTAGCGAACTTGTTGCTTCTCTCTAACTAAAAGCAGGGATATATGAATTTTCACTAAGGGTGACCCGAGTTGTCATTGGCTGAGGCGGCCCCACGGAGTGGCTCTATATGATTTTCTCTAAATAAATAGACGACCCCAGCGGTTATTGGCTGCGGAGGCCCTACAGAGCGGCAATATATGATTTTCTCTAAATAAATAGACGACCCCACTGGTCATTGGCTGCGGCAGCCCCAAAGAGCGGCAATATATGTCTTTTCCTAAAAAATACACGACCCCACTGGTCATTGGCTGCGGCAGCCCTATAGAGCGACCTCATTTGTCATTGGCAGCACCACGTATACAATCAGGAAGGCCCACACGTCAGCGATAGATGGATGGCTGCTCCGACGTGTCTACTGACTCTACTCGTCAGCACGAGACGTTCAGAGAGAAACTGCCCCTGTGCAACTCCACCCATCAGATTAACGGTCAAGGCCTCTGATCAGACGGCTACCGGCCGTTCCAACACTTGTGAGTGTTTCAAACTAGAGGGTGGGGAAAACTGAGGAAAAGTTAAGCGGCTGGGGAAAACTAAGCACAACTAAGGACCCGAGGGCACGAAAATATAAATCCCTTTAAAAAAAGCCCGAAGGCTTGATGACCCAAGACACCAAATCATGAGCATTGGTGGGGAACTCATACTCTATCTCTTCCAACGGCGCACCCCATTGAACCAGTTCTGCCTCCCCAAATGTTCTTCAAAATTGGAGCAGCGAACCCTCACCATTGTGAGCTTGGGAAACCAGGATGTTTGGGTTGTCACATATGTAAAAAAGACAAGGTTATCTCTCAGTAAGGGATTCTCCCTATCCACCAATCATACAAAAAATAATTTTGGAGAACTTTTCACCAAGAATAAAGAAGATCAAATAAAGTCGCATCATTCGACTTCATGAATGTACCAACATGCATGTCGGGTACCTCGTATTTTAGTATCAAGAACTTATAACAAATGCTATGGAAAAGCATAGCCCAAAAAACACAATCCATGGGTTTTGTCCAAGCTTGCACTTCTTGGGAATTGACATATTGGCTTTAGCCCAAAACCCCAAATCCGTTAGTAAGATAGTTTTAACATTTTATTCTCCTTTTCCTCAAATGGAGTTATATATTTATTCTTCATGAGAACTTGGTTTAGGATATGACATGCAGTCAATATCGATGTGTCTAATATATCGTGAACCAAATTAGTTATAGTATGGTTAATTCTTTCGTCCACCCTATTTAACTAAGTTAAGAAGGGAGTGTCCTCTCAAGGATTATACCTTGTTCCACACAAAAGTAATCAAATCATTAAAAAGGTACTTTCCACCATGACCCTAACTAAGACTTTTGATCTTTAGATCAAGTTAGTTTTCGGGTCAATATTTATAAATTTCACTACAAAAAAACCCCCTATCCGGTATATTTTTTGGATGACACCAACCGTAGTCGCCTGGAAAAGTTTTTGGCCGGCGGATGAGTAATCACGGCAACAAGCAAGGCTGGTACACATAATTTCAGCATGCTATATCCCATGCCGACGGATATATATGCACGGTTGGAAAGCCCGTCACCCGGTAATGTCATGGCAGATTAATGGAGGCATTTAGCATTACGACATCCATTGGAAGTGACACTAAAAATTGGTCAAAATAGGAGAATGGCAAACATGTCCCACTGACAAGTGAGGTCCACCTCTGCCAAGCCATGCATTGTCTTTATATGGGCTCTTTGTGTTACCACGACACAAATAGCTGCCACACTTGTTCTGGAGCCCATAAACAAACCCTAACCCCACTTTCCGGTATTGTTTTGCTATATAATACAGGGAACACTTCATGCCCATTGTACTCCATACTTCGTACACCGCCGGAGATAAATTAGATCCGAAGGCAAGACATACCCTATATTAGAAAAAATAGATCTCACCCTCCCCACTCTAGTCATGGCAGGAGATGAAGAGCAAGTTAAAGATCTGAAGGTTGTCCATGTCGGGTGCTATCTCCCGATCTAGCATAGCCTCCATGTCGCATTGGTGCACCTCTGTCAGTTATTTCAAGGTACGGTCTTCTACATACCATGTTGCATCTTGTTCTTTCACCTTCACCTCCACGTCCACCTCCATTCCTGATACAATCATGCATGGAGAATGGCATGCATTTGGACGATGTCGACACCGTAATGGGCGTGGAGGATGGAGGTCATGTCACTATCGTTGTTGCAGTACCTTGCATGGAGGATGGCGCTCGTGTCGTGGAGGATGGAGCCCATGTCGTCGCCCATTTCGCGGAGGATGCTAGTCATGTCGTTGTCACATTACAATAGTCACAAAATTATGAGGCCCTCAAGAATAGGGTTATCTTAGGATTAGCTCAATTTCTCCATCTATCATTTTGGAATTAGATGAGACCCCTAAAAGTGGATGCAGTGTAATAGCATTGTAATCCAAATTAAATGTTATATCTTAAATGAGAAAAATATGATTTGACTGCCACTAACATCGGGCTTAATACCTCTAGTTGTAATTAAGTGTTTCACGGTGCCAATAGGAAACATAGTCACGGCAAAGCATTTTGTGTGACACCTTATCCCACTAAATTATCCATTGTATGTTAATGTACTGAAGAGTTTCACTCTACCTGTCGCCCACGAGAGGAAGCGGCGGATAGCAATGCACCACGCGGAAAAAATGCGTCGGGTCTTCAGTTTCCCCAATGCAATTTTTCCTATTGGCTTTTTGTTATTAGCCGGGTTAGCATGAGCGCGGTGATTGCGGGCGTGCCTCTGCTTTTGAGACTTTCCATGCAGTATGAAGGACACTGAGCAAAACTTGTCGCATCAGTTCTTGACTTTCTTCTACCCATCAAAAAGCAAGGTCCGATGCAACAAGGCGTAAGATTCTGAACCTCAAGAATAGACCAGGTGAAAGCCTTGTAAAAGGATATAGGTTTAGAGGTTTAGTAGACAACTGTCCGCATCACAAGTTGCCTAGTTGGTTAGTCTTTGATGAATTCAAAAAGCAACATTTTTTTAATTATATAAACATGCTTTTTTTGTCTCATTGCATGCTCTATCTAGTTTTGACTATATTCTAAAATGCATGATTACAAGTACAACTTTATTTTTATAGGAGATTTACACAATTATTAGCTCTGTTAGGATTTTATCACTTTTCCAAGTCTTTGGTGTGTAGGTGTTGTGAACCTTTATGGCCAAATCACGGGGAAAGGAGACAATGGATGCAATATGGAGGAGATAGAGCATCTTGAGGTTGCCCCCAACCCCCCCTCCCCCACCAATGGCTTTGTGGGGTGTCGGCTTATTTCTTCTAGTCAGCCTCCCCAAAGTTCTTTTTTGTGCCGGCACTAGCCGATTTTGCTGTCGGCGCTCCCAAACAACTACCAAGTGCCAACCCACAGGAGGGCGAACGGGGAGCCGACAGGAGGCGGAAACGACACGGGCCAAGGTTGTCAGCGAGACGTGATACGCGTACAGCACGCGTCCGTTGGGAACCCCAAGAGGAAGGTGTGATGCGTACAGCGGCAAGTTTTCCCTCAGTAAGAAACCAAGGTTTATCGAACCAGTAGGAGCCAAGAAGCACGTCGAAGGTTGATGGCGGCGGGATGTAGTGCGGCGCAACACCGGGGATTCCGGCGCCAACGTGGAACCTGCACAACACAACCAAAATACTTTGCCCCAACGAAACGAGTGAGGTTGTCAATCTCACCGAGCTTGCTCGTAACAAAGGATTAGATGTATAGTGTGGATGATGATTGTTTGCGAGAGAACGAGTAGAACAAGTATTGCAGTAGATTATATTCAATGTAAAAGAATAGGACCGGGGTCCACAGTTCACTAGAGGTGTCTCTCCCATAAGATAAATAGCATGTTGGGTGAACAAATTACGGTTGGGCAATTGACAAATAGAGAGGGCATGACCATGCACATACATGATATAATGAGTATAGTGAGATTTAATTGGGCATTACGACAAAGTACATAGACCTCTATCCAGCATGCATCTATGCCTAAAAAGTCCACCTTCGAGGTTATCATCCGAACCCCTTCCAGTATTAAGTTGCAAACAACAGACAATTGCATTAAGTATGGTGCGTAATGTAATCAATAACTACATCCTCGGACATAGCATCAATGTTTTATCCCTAGTGGCAACAGCACGTCCACAACCTTAGAACTTTCTGTCACTGTCCCAGATTTAATGGAGGCATGAACCCACTATCGAGCATAAATACTCCCTCTTGGAGTTAAGAGTAAAAACTTGGCCGAGCCTCTACTAATAACGGAGAGCATGCAAGATCATAAACAACACATAGGTAATAGATTGATAATCAACATAACATAGTATTCTCTATCCATCGGATCCCGACAAACACAACATATAGCATTACGGATAGATGATCTTGATCATGTTAGGCAGCTCACAAGATCCAGACAATGAAGCACATAAGGAGAAGACGGCCATCTAGCTACCGGTATGGACCCATAGTCCGAGGGGTGAACTACTCACTCATCACTCCGGAGGTGACCATGGCGGTGAAGAGCCCTCCGGGAGATGATTCCCTTCTCACGGCGAGGTGCCGGAGGTGATCTCCTGAATCCCCCGAGATGGGATTGGCGGCGGCGGCGTCTCTGGAAGGTTTTCCGTATCGTGGCTCTCGGTACTGGGGGTTTCGCGATGAAGGCTTTAAGTAGGCGGAAGGGCAAGTCACGAGGCGACGCGAGGGGCCCACACAATAGGGCCGCGCGGCCAGGAGGTGGGCCGCGCCGCCCTGGCGTGTCGCCGCCTCGTCGCCTCACTTCGTTTCCCTTTCGGTCTTTTGGAAGCTTCGTAAAAATAGGCCCCTGGGCGTTGATTTCGTCCAATTCCGAGAATATTTCCTTACTAGGATTTACGAAACCAAAAACAGCTAGAAAACGACAGAACGGCTCTTCGGCATCTCGTTAATAGGTTAGTGCCGGAAAATGCATAAATACGACATAAAGTATGCATAAAACATGTAGATATCATCAATAATGTGGCATGGAACATAAGAAATTATCGATACGTCGGAGACGCATCAGCATCCCCAAGCTTAGTTCTGCTCGTCCCGAGCGAGTGAACGATAACAAAGATAATTTACGGAGTGACATGCCATCATAACCTTGATCATACTATTGTAAGCATATGTAATGAATGCAGCGATCAAAACAATGGTAATGACATGAGTAAACAAATGAATCATAAAGCAAAGACTTTTCATGAATAGTACTTTCAAGACAAGCATCAATAAGTCTTGCATAAGAGTTAACTCATAAAGCAATAAATCAAAGTAAAGGTATTGAAGCAACGCAAAGGAAGATTAAGTTTCACCGGTTGCTTTCAACTTGTAACATGTATATCTCATGGATAGTGTCAATGTAAAGTAATATAACAAGTGCAATATGCAAGTATGTAGAAATTAATGCACAGTTCACACAAGTGTTTGCTTCTTGAGGTGGAGAGAGATAGGTGAACTGACTCAACATAAAAGTAAAAGAAAGGCCCTTCGCAGACGGAAGCATTGATTGCTATATTTGTGCTAGAGCTTTGGTTTTGAAAACAAGAAACAATTTTGTCAACGGTAGTAATAAAGCATATGTGTTATTTATATCTTACAAGTTGCAAGCCTCATGCATAGTATACTAATAGTGCCCGCACCTTGTCCTAATTAGCTCGGATTACCTGGATTATCGCAATACACATGTTTTAACCAAGTGTCACAAAGGGGTACCTCTATGCCGCCTGTACAAAGGTCTAAGGAGAAAGCTCGCATTTGGATTTCTCACTTTTGATTATTCTCAACTTAGACATCCATACCGGGACAACATAGACAACGAGATAATGGACTCCTCTTTAATGCATAAGCATGTAGCAACAATTAATGTTCTCATATGAGATTGAGGATATATGTCCAAAACTGAAACTTCCACCATGATTCATGGCTTTAGTTAGCGGCCCAATGTTCTTCTCTAACAATATGCATGCTCTAACCATTAAATTAGTGGTAAATCTCCCTTACTCCAGACAAGACGAACATGCATAGCAACTCACATGATATTCAACAAAGAGTAGTTGATGGCGTCCCCAGGAACATGGTTATCGCACAACAATCAACTTAATAAGAGATAAAGTGCATAAGTACATATTCAATATCACAATAGTTTTTAAGCTATTTGTCCCATTGATGTCTACGGGAGCTTCTATTCTTGTAGACAGTGTTGGGCCTCCAAGAGCAGAGGTTTGTAGAACAGCAGCAAGTTTCCCTTAAGTGGATTACCCAAGGTTTATCGATCTCGGGGAGGAAGAGGTCAAAGATATCCCTCTCATGCAACCACTGCAACCACAAAGCAAGAAGTCTCTTGTGTCCCCAACACACCTAGTAGGTGCACTAGTTCGGCGAAGAGATAGTGAAATACGAGGTGGTATGAATAAGCGAGTAGCAACGGCACCGAGAAAAGTGCTTTGCCCGGGACGAGTAAACAAGCGGTAGTAACGCAGCGGTAGTAACGCGACGGTAGTAACGCGATAAAACAGTAAACAAGCGAGCAATGAGCGGTATTTAGGAACAAGGCCTAGGGATTACACTTTCACTAGTGGACACTCTCAACATTGATCACATAACAGAATAGATAAATGCATACTCTACACTTTTGTTGGATGATGAACACATTGCGTAGGATTACACGAACCCTCAATGCCGGAGTTAACAAGCTCCACAATAATGCTCATATTTTAGTAACCTTTAGTGTAAGATAGATCAAAAGACTAAACCAAGTACTAGCATAGCATGCACCTCTGTCACCTTCATGCATATGTAGGAGGAATAGATCACATCAATATTATCATAGCAATAGTTAACTTCGCAATCTACAAGAGATCACGATCATAGCATAAACCAAGTACTAACACGGTGCACACCTCTGTCACCTTTGCACACGTGCGGGGAGGAATAAAACTACTTTAATAACATTGCTAGAGTAGCACATAGATAAAGTGTGATACAAACACATTGCAATCATAAAGAGATATAAATAAGCACCTCACTATGCCATTCAACGGTGAATAAGTATTACGTGAAATATAGCCTAAGAGACCCACACGGTGCACACCTTTGTCACCTTTACACACGTGGGACAAGGAGTCTCCGGAGATCACATAAGTAAAACTCACTTGACTAGCATAATGACATCTAGATTACAAGCATCATCATATGAATCTCAATCATGTAAGGCAGCTCATGAGATTATTGTATTGAAGCACATAGGAGAGAGATGAACCACATAGCTACCGGTACGGCCCGAGCCTCGATGGAGAACTACTCCCCCTCATGGGAGCGGCGGCGGTGATGAAGATGGCGGTGGAGATGGCAGCGGTGTCGATGGAGAAGCCTTCCGGGGGCACTTCCCCGCTCCGGCGGGGGTGCGGAACGGAGACTCTGTCCCCCGGATCTTGGCTTCGCGATGGCGGCGGCTGCGGAAGGTTTTCCGTATCGTGGTTTTTCGCATCGGGGTTTTCGCGACGGAGGCTTTATATAGGCAAAGAGGCGGCGCGAGGAGGGTCGAAGGGGTGGCCACACCATATGGCGGCGCGGCCGGGGCCTAGGCCGCGCCGGCCTATGGTGCAGGGGCCCGGTGCCCCCCTGCGGTCCTTCCCGGGTGTTCGGATGCTTCCGGTGAAAATAGGAACCCGGGTCTTGATTTCGTCCAATTCCGAGAATATTTCGTTACTAGGATTTACGAAACCAAAAACAGCGGAAAACGAGAGCGGCACTTCGGCATCTTGTTAATAGGTTAGGTTCCAGAAAATGCACGAATATGACATAAAGTGTGCATAAAACATGTAGGTATCATCAATAATATGGCATAGAACATAAGAAATTATCGATACGTCGGAGACGTATCACCCATGAGCTATATATTGCAAAGGTAAAGGATAGAAATTTTAAAGGTAGCACTCAAGCAATTTACTTTGGAATGGCGGAGAAATACCATGTAGTAGGTAGGTATGGTGGACACAAATGGCATAGTGGTTGGCTCAAGGATTTTGGATGCATGAGAAGTATTCCCTTTCGATACAAGGTTTAGGCTAGCAAGGTTTATTTGAAACAAACACAAGGATGAACCGGTGCAGCAAAACTCACATAAAAGACATATTGTAAACATTATAAGACTCTACACCGTCTTCCTTGTTGTTCAAAACTCAATACTAGAAATTATCTAGACTTTAGAGAGACCAAATATGCAAACCAAATTTTAGCAAGCTCTATGTATTTCTTCATTAATGGGTGCAAAGTATATGATGCAAGAGCTTAAACATGAGCACAACAATTGCCAAGTATCAAATTATCCAAGACATTTTAGAGTTACTACATGTAGCATTTTCCAATTCCAACCATATAACAATTTAACGAAGATGAAACTTCGCCATGAATACTATGAGTAGAGCCTAAGGACATATTTGTCCATATGCTACAGCGGAGCGTGTCTCTCTCCCATAAAGTGAATGCTAGGATCCATTTTATTCAAACAAAACAAAAAACAAAAACAAACCGACGCTCCAAGCAAAGTGCATAAGATGTGACGAGAATAAAAATATAGTTTCGGGGGAGGAACCTGATAATGTTGTCGATGAAGAAGGGGATGCCTTGGGCATCCCCAAGCTTAGACGCTTGAGTCTTATTAGAATATGTAGGGGTGAACCACGGGGCATCCCCAAGCTTAGAGCTTTCACTCTCCTTGATCATATTGCATCATACTCCTCTCTTGATCCTTGAAAACTTCCTCCACACCAAACTCGAAACAACTCATTAGAGGGTTAGTGCATAATAAAAATTCACATGTTCAGAGGTGACACAATCATTCTTAACACTTCTGGACATTGCATAAAGCTACTGGACATTAATGGATCAAAGAAATCCATCCAACATAGCAAAAGAGGCAATGCAAAATAAAAGGCAGAATCTGTCAAAACAGAACGATCCGTAAAGATGGATTTTATTAGGCCACCAGACTTGCTCAAATGAAAATGCTCAAATTGAATGAAAGTTGCGTACATATCTGAGGATCATGCACGTAAATTGGCTTAATTTTCTGAGCTACCTACAGGGAGGTAGACCCAGATTCGTGACAGCAAAGAAATCTGGAACTGCGCAGTAATCCAAATCTAGTACTTACTTTACTATCAAAGACTTTACTTGGCACAACAAAACTCAAAACTAAGATAAGGAGAGGTTGCTACAGTAGTAAACAACTTCCAAGACTCAAAATAAAAAACAAGTACTGTAGCAAAATAACACATGGGTTATCTCCCAAGAAGTTCTTTCTTTATAGCCATTAAGATGGGCTCAGCAGTTTTAATGATGCACTCGCAAGAAATAGTATTTGAAGCAAAAGAGAGCATCAAGAGGCAAATTCAAAACACATTTAAGTCTAAAATGCTTCCTATGCATAGGAATCTTGTAAATAAACAAGTTCATGAAGAGCAAAGTAACAAGCATAGGAAGATAAAATAAGTGTAGCTTCAAAAATTTCAGCACATAGAGAGGTGTTTTAGTAACATGAAAATTTCTACAACCATATTTTCCTCTCTCATAATAATTTTCAGTAGCATCATGAGCAAACTCAACAATGTAACTATCACATAAAGCATTCTTATCATGAGTCTCATGCATAAAATTATTACTCTCCACGTAAGCATAATCAATTTTATTAGTTGTAGTGGGAGTAAATTCAACAAAGTGGCTATCATCATATATAGGAGGCATATTGTAATCATAAAAGAAAATTTTCTCCTCAATGCTTGGGGTACTAAAAAGATCCTGCTCATCAGAGCCAGCTTCCCCAAGCTTAGAATTTTCCATAGCATTAGCAACAATGGTGTTCAAAGCATCCATAGTAATAACATTCCCATTAGCATGCATATAAAGTTCCATGGGTTTTTTAATTCTCTCTTCAAACACATCATGTCCTAATTCAAGATAAAGTTCATAAAGATCTCTCATATTTTTGTTGTTTTCCATTATGCTTAACTAGTGAAATAAAAACATGCATGATATTAAGTAAAGTAAAACAAGTAACTAATTTTTTTGTGTTTTTGATATAGAGTGCAAGACAGTAAATAAAGTAAAGCTAGCAACTAATTTTTTTGTGTTTTGATATAAGTGCAGCAAACAAAGTAGTAAGTAAAATAAAGCAAGACAAAAACAAAGTAAAGAGATTGAGAAGTGGAGACTCCCCTTGCAGCGTGTCTTGATCTCCCCGGCAACGGCGCCGGAAAAGTGCTTGATGTCTACGGGAGCTTCTATTCTTGTAGACAGTGTTGGGCCTCCAAGAGCGAGAGGTTTGTAGAACAGCAGCAAGTTTCCCTTAAGTGGATTACCCAAGGTTTATCGATCTCAGGGAGGAAGAGGTCAAAGATATCCCTCTCATGCAACCCTGCAACCACAAAGCAAGAAGTCTCTTGTGTCCCCAACACACCTAGTAGGTGCACTAGTTCGGCGAAGAGATAGTGAAATACAGGTGGTATGAATAAGCAGTAGCAACGGCACCAGAAAAGTGCTTTGCCCAGGATAGTAAACAAGCAGTAGTAACGCAGCAGTAGTAACGCAGTAAAACAGTAAACAAGCAGCAACAACAGTATTTAGGAACAAGGCCTAGGGATTACACTTTCACTAGTGGACACTCTCAACATTGATCACATAACAGAATAGATAAATGCATACTCTACACTTTTGTTGGATGATGAACACATTGCGTAGGATTACACGAACCCTCAATGCCTAGGAGTTAACAAGCTCCACAATAATGCTCATATTTTAGTAACCTTTAGTGTAAGATAGATCAAAAGACTAAACCAAGTACTAGCATAGCATGCACACTGTCACCTTCATGCATATGTAGGAGGAATAGATCACATCAATATTATCATAGCAATAGTTAACTTCGCAATCTACAAGAGATCATGATCATAGCATAAACCAAGTACTAACACGGTGCACACACTGTCACCTTTGCACACGTGCAGGAGGAATAAAACTACTTTAATAACATTGCTAGAGTAGCACATAGATAAATTGTGATACAAACACGTTGCAATCATAAAGAGATATAAATAAGCACCTCACTATGCCATTCAACAGTGAATAAGTATTCTGTGAAATATAGCCTAAGAGACCCACACGGTGCACACACTGTCACCTTTACACACGTGGGACAAGGAGTCTCCGGAGATCACATAAGTAAAACTCACTTGACTAGCATAATGACATCTAGATTACAAGTATCATCATATGAATCTCAATCATGTAAGGCAGCTCATGAGATTATTGTATTGAAGCACATAGGAGAGAGATGAACCACATAGCTACCGGTACAGCCCCGAGCCTCGATGGAGAACTACTCCCCCCTCATGGGAGCAGCAGCGGTGATGAAGATGGCGGTGGAGATGGCAGCGGTGTCGATGGAGAAGCCTTCCGGGGGCACTTCCCCGCTCCGGCGGGGTGCCGGAACGAGAGACTCCTGTCCCCCGGATCTTGGCTTCGCGATGGCGGCGGCTCCGGAAGGTTTTCCGTATCGTGGTTTTTCGCATCGGGGTTTTCGCGACGGAGGCTTTATATAGGCAAAGAGGCGGCGCGGGAGGGTCGAAGGGGTGGCCACACCATATGGCGGCGCGGCCAGGGGCCCGGGCCGCGCCGGCCTATGGTGCGGGGGCCCGGTGCCCCCCCTCGGTCCTTCCGGGTGTTCGGATGCTTCCGGTGAAAATAGGAACCCGGGTCTTGATTTCGTCCAATTCCGAGAATATTTCGTTACTAGGATTTCTGAAACCAAAAACAGCGAGAAAACGAGAACCGGCACTTCGGCATCTTGTTAATAGGTTAGGTTCCAGAAAATGCACGAATATGACATAAAGTGTGCATAAAACATGTAGGTATCATCAATAATATGGCATAGAACATAAGAAATTATCGATACGTCGGAGACGTATCACCCATGAGCTATATATTGCAAAGGTAAAGGATAGAAATTTTAAAGGTAGCACTCAAGCAATTTACTTTGGAATGACGGAGAAATACCATGTAGTAGGTAGGTATGGTGGACACAAATGGCATAGTGGTTGGCTCAAGGATTTTGGATGCATGAGAAGTATTCCCTCTCGATACAAGGTTTAGGCTAGCAAGGTTTATTTGAAACAAACACAAGGATGAACCGGTGCAGCAAAACTCACATAAAAGACATATTGTAAACATTATAAGACCCTACACCGTCTTCCTTGTTGTTCAAAACTCAATACTAGAAATTATCTAGACTTTAGAGAGACCAAATATGCAAACCAAATTTTAGCAAGCTCTATGTATTTCTTCATTAATGGGTGCAAAGTATATGATGCAAGAGCTTAAACATGAGCACAACAATTGCCAAGTATCAAATTATTCAAGACATTTTAGAATTACTACATGTAGCATTTCCCGATTCCAACCATATAACAATTTAACGAAGAAGATTCAACCTTCGCCATGAATACTATGAGTAAAGCCTAAGGACATATTTGTCCATATGCAACAACGGAGCGTGTCTCTCTCCCACACAATGAATGCTAGGATCCATTTTATTCAAACAAAAACAAAAAACAAAAATAAACCGACGCTCCAAGCAAAGCACATAAGATGTGATGGAATAAAAATATAGTTTCGGGGAGGAACCCGATAATGTTGTCGATGAAGAAGGGGATGCCTTGGGCATCCCCAAGCTTAGACGCTTGAGTCTTCTTAAAATATGCAGGGGTGAACCACGGGGCATCCCCAAGCTTAGAGCTTTCACTCTCCTTGATCATATTGTATCATCCTCCTCTCTTGATCCTTGAAAACTTCCTCCACACCAAACTCGAAACAACTCATTAGAGGGTTAGTGCATAATAAAAATTCACATGTTCAGAGGTGACATAATCATTCTTAACACTTCTGGACATTGCACAAAGCTACTGAACATTAATGGAACAAAGAAATTCATCCATCATAGCAAAAGAGGCAATGCGAAATAAAAGGTAGAATCTGTCAAAACAGAACGATCCGTAAATATGGATTTTATTGAGGCACCGAGACTTGCTCAAATGAAAATGCTCAAATTTAATGAAAGTTGCGTACATATCCGAGGATCACGCACATAAATTGGCATATTTTTCCGAGCTACCTACGGAGAGGCAGGTCGAAATTCGTGACAACAAAGAAATCTGTTTCACGCGAGTAATCCAAATCTAGTATGAACCTTACTATCAACGACTTTACTTGGTACAACAATGCACAAAACTAAGATAAGGAGAGGTTGCTACAGTAGTAAACAACTTCCAAGACTCAAATATAAAATAAAAATACTGTAGTAAAAACATGGGTTGTCTCCCATAAGCGCTTTTCTTTAACGCCTTTCAGCTAGGCGCAGAAAGTGTGTATCAAGTATTATCAAGAGACGAAGTATCAACATCATAACTTGTTCTAATAATAGAATCAAAAGGTAACTTCATTCTCTTTCTAGGGAAGTGTTCCATACCTTTCTTGAGAGGAAATTGATATTTAATATTACCTTCCTTCATATCAATGATAGCTCCAACGAGTTCGAAGAAAAGGTCTTCCCAATATAATGGGACAAGATGCATTGCATTCAATATCCAAGACAACAAAATCAACGGGGACAAGGTTATTGTTAACGGTAATGCGAACATTATCAACTCTCCCCAAAGGTTTCTTTATAGCATTATCAACAAGATTAACATCCAAATAACAATTTTTCAATGGTGGCAAGTCAAGCATATCATAAATTTTCTTAGGCATAACGGAAATACTTGCACCAAGATCACATAAAGCATTACAGTCAAAGTCATTGACCTTCATCTTAATGATGGGCTCCCAACCATCTTCTAGCTTTCTAGGAATAGAAGTTTCAAGTTTTAGTTTCTCCTCTCTAGCTTTTATGAGAGCATTTGTAATATGTTTTGTGAAAGCTAAGTTTATAGCACTAGCATTAGGACTCTTAGCAAGTTTTTGTAAGAACTTTATAACTTCAGAGATGTGACAATCATCAAAATCTAAACCATTATAATCTAAAGCAATGGGATCATCATCCCCAATGTTGGAAAAAATTTCAGCAGTTTTATCACGAGCGGTTTCGAGCGGTTTTAGCAGTTTCAGGCAATTTTGCACGCTTTGCACTAGGAGTAGTAACATTGCCAACACCAATTATTTTACCATCATTAGTAGGAGGTGCAGCAACATGTGGAGCATTAACATTACTAGTGGTGGTAATAGTCCAAACTTTAGCTACATTATTCTCTTTAGCAAGTTTTTCATTTTCTTCTCTTTCCCACCTAGCATGCAATTAGGCCATCAATCTTATATTCTCATTAATTCTAACTTGGATGGCATTTGCTGTAGTAACAATTTTATTTTCAATATCCTTCTTAGGCATAACTTTCGATTTCAAAAGATCAACATCAGAGGCAAGACTATCAACCTTAGAAGCGAGAATATCAATTTTATTGAGCTTTTCCTCAACAAATTTGTTAAAAGCAGTTTGTGTACTAATAAATTCTTTAAGCATAGCTTCAAGTCCAGGGGGTGTGTTCCTATTATTGTTGTAAGAATTCCCATAAGAATTACCATAACCGTTACCATTATTATAAGGATATGGCCTATAGTTATTACTAGAATTATTCCGATAAGCATTGTTGTTGAAATTATTATTTTTAATGTAGTTTACATCAACATGTTCTTCTTGGGCAACCAATGAAGCTAAAGGACCATTATTCGGATCAACATTAGTCCTATCATTCACAAGCATAGACATAATAGCATCAATCTTATCACTCAAGGAAGAGGTTTCTTCGATAGAATTTACCTTCTTACCTTGTGGAGCTCTTTCCGTGTGCCATTCAGAGTAATTGATCATCATATTATCAAGAAGCTTTGTTGCCTCACCAAGAGTGATGGACATAAAGGTACCTCCAGTGAACTGAATCCAATAGGTTCCGCGAAGAAAATTTCAGTCCTGCATAAAAGGTTTGGATGATCATCCAAGCAGTCAGTCCATGGGTTGGGCAATTTTTTAACCAAAGATTTCATTCTTTCCCAAGCTTGTGCAACATGCTCATTATCCAATTGCTTAAAATTCATTATGCTACTCCTCAAATATATAATTTTAGCAGGGGGATAATATCTACCAATAAAAGCATCCTTGCATTTAGTCCATGAATCAATACTATTCTTAGGCGAGAGATAGCAACCAATCTTTAGCTCTTGCTCTTAATGAGAAAGGAAACAATTTTAATTTTATAATGTCACCATCTACATCTTTATACTTTTGCATTTCACACAATTCAACAAAATTATTGAGATGGGCAGCAGCATCATCAGAACTAACACCAGAAAATTGCTCTCGCATAACAAGATTCAGTAAAGAAGGTTTAATTTCAAAGAATTCTGCTGTAGTAGCAGATGGAGCAATAGGTGTGCATAAGAAATCATTATTGTTTGTGGTTGTGAAGTCACACAACTTAGTATTTTCAGGAGTAGCCATTTTAGTAGTAGTAAATAAAGCAAACTAGATAAAATAAATGCAAGTAACTAATTTTTTTGTGTTTTTGATATAGAGTGCAAGACAATAAATAAAGTAAAGCTAGCAACTAATTTTTATGTGTTTTGATATAATGCAGCAAACAAAGTAGTAAATAAAATAAAGCAAGACAAAAACAAAGTAAAGAGATTGGATTGTGGAGACTCCCCTGCAGCGTGTCTTGATCTCCCGGCAACGGCGCCAGAAAAAGAGCTTGATACGCGTACAACACGCGTCCGTTGGGAACCCCAAGAGGAAGGTGTGATGCGTACAGCGGCAAGTTTTCCCTCAGTAAGAAACCAAGGTTTATCGAACCAGTAGGAGCCAAGAAGCACGTCGAAGGTTGATGGCGGCGGGATGTAGTGCGGCGCAACACCAGGGATTCTGATGCCAACGTAGAACCTGCACAACACAACCAAAGTACTTTGCCCCAACTAAACAGCGAGGTTGTCAATCTCACCGGCTTGCTGTAACAAAGGATTAGATGTATAGTGTGGATGATGATTGTTTGCAGAGAACAGTAGAACAAGTATTGCAGTAGATTATATTCAATGTAAAAGAATGGACCGGGGTCCACAGTTCACTAGAGGTGTCTCTCCCATAAGATAAATAGCATGTTGGGTGAACAAATTACAGTCGGGCAATTGACTAATAGAGAGGGCATGACAATGCACATACATGATATGATAAGTATTGTGAGATTTAATTGGGCATTACGACAAAGTACATAGACCGCTACCAGCATGCATCTATGCCTAAAAAGTCCACCTTTAGGTTATCATCCGAATCCCTTCCAGTATTAAGTTGCAAACAACAGACAATTGCATTAAGTATGGTCCGTAATGTAATCAATAACTACATCCTCGGACATAGCATCAATGTTTTATCCCTAGTGGCAACAGCACATCCACAACCTTAGAACTTTCCATCCTCTGTCCCAGATTTAATGGAGGCATGAACCCAATATCGAGCATAAATACTCCCTCTTGGAGTTAAGAGTAAAAACTTGGCCGAGCCTCTACTAATAACGGAGAGCATGCAAGATCATAAACAACACATAGGTAATAGATTGATAATCAACATAACATAGTATTCTCTATCCATCGGATCCCGACAAACACAACATATAACATTACAGATAGATGATCTTGATCATGTTAGGCAGCTCACAAGATCCGACAATGAAGCATCTAGCTACTGCTATGGACCCATAGTCCAGGGGTGAACTACTCACTCATCACTCCGGAGGCGACCATGGCGGTGAAGAGTCCTCCGGGAGATGATTCCCCTCTCGGCAGGGTGCCGGAGGTGATCTCCTGAATCCCCGAGATGGGATTGGCGGCGCGCGTCTGCGGAAGGTTTTCCGTATCGTGGCTCTCGATGCTGGGGTTTCGCGACGAAGGCTTTAAGTAGGCGGAAGGGCAAGTCAAGAGGCGACGCGAGGGGCCCACACAACAGGGCCGCGCGACCAGGAGGTGGGCCGCGCCGCCCTGGCGTGTCGCCGCCTCGTCGCCTCACTTCGTTTCCCTTTCGGTCTTCTGGAAGCTTCGTGGAAAAATAGGCCCCGGGCGTTGATTTCGTCCAATTCCGAGAATATTTCCTTACTAGGATTTCGAAACCAAAAACAGCGAGAAAACAGACAGCGGCTCTTCGGCATCTCGTTAATAGGTTAGTGCCGGAAAATGCATAAATACGACATAAAGTATGCATAAAACATGTAGATATCATCAATAATGTGGCATGGAACATAAGAAATTATCGATACGTCGGAGACGTATCAAGACGCAACTCCAAAAAAGCCACACGTCGCATCTTTGCTTCCCCTTCCTCCAATTCACCGCTGCCACCCGTTGCTGCCTCGCCGTTGCAAACAATTTCCCTCGCCTCTCCCCGACCACACCACCCACCCACATATCCTCCACCCCGTAGCGCCCACGAGCAGCTCCGGGCATCGCCCATGCCATCCTGCCCTATGAATGCTTAGAACTATTTTTGTTGAGCCTTGGTTGAGATGTGTATTGCAAAACATTGCACGCGCAAGATTACTAGTGTAAACTTAGAATGCAAGCAATATAATTTGGAATAAATAAATGTAGAAAAATAGAAGTGTTTGTAAAGTAATGTAAACATGTTTCTTATACTCACTGGTGCCACAAATATAGCTTCATAATACAAGATAATATTGACAAAAAACATAGTGGTTGATTCACATTCATGTAGGCATCACGACTTATCATAGAGATAATGCAACACATCTTAAAAATACTTCTCTGGTGAGAGAAAACTTTGCAAACTAGATTTATGAATAAAGGAAGTAGTGACTTTGTTACTTTGACATGATATTGAATATCAAATATACTACCTCGATAACAGGATCACATTTTTCACCAGATAGATGCACCATATATTTGTATCCCTACTGAGATAACAACGAAAAGGTAAAACTATTTTCTGCCACTGTTCAGTTTCTAGTTATGATATAATTCTACCTCAATGTATTGCACTATTATTTCTCGCATCTATAATATTTATATTAACCACAGTTCACATGCTTAATATCTTCACCAATCCATGGAAATAAGGAACTATTTTCATAAATTCTTGGGAGGGTCCCATTGCAAAAAATGGCGTCCCATCTCAATGGCCCACCTGTCATAAATTCACCGCCGGGGTCCTCTGGTAAATTAAACTACTAGACGAGAACTCCCCCTGCTCCTCTTGTTCCTTCTTCTTCTTCGCATCTCTTTCTCCCCCCGCAGAGGCTGCTCCGCCTCGCCTTGAGAGAGAAGAGAAGCGAGGAGACGAGAGGAGAGCCATGGACGACTACGCGCGGGAGATGATGGAGCTCAAGACGCTCGTCACCCGCACCCTCGAGAAGAAGGGCGTCCTCGCCAAGATTAGGGTCAGTAACTGCCCATCCCCTCACTTCCGATCCACTAGGGCTAGGGCTAGGGACAGATCTGCCTCTCTTCCCCTCCCACGTCCTTCCAGGATCTCGACATTTCGCGGTTCCGCCGCCCCCCTCCACCAAATCTTGCATCTTCTCTTTTTCCCCCATCGGAACTGAAATGGGGGAAAAAAATGCTCCCTTTGTTTGTAGAAAGTTTTAACCTTGGGCGCTCCGTTCCTGCTAGATTCACTATGCATTTCAAATTCCACGTGGAACCATTTGATGGTTTGAGAAAAGGCCGAGATTTTGTCTGGGTGCTACTGCTTCCTTTCTTGTTCAGGTTGCTGGACAACCGAACAGTAATCTCACTCGGGCAGACTATTAGACTACATGGAAGACAATGTGTTCTTGCAGGGTGTGTGCATCACTAGACGATCTTTGTGCAGTGCTACGATCCTATCACATATAATTTTGCACTATAAGCATTAAGCGTTAACTGTCTCTCTATCTTAGGTTGACGACACACCCTTTGTTATTCTGCAAAATAGAACGTTTGGGTGTGTAGTTCAGTTAAACCTATGCAACAAATTTACATGTATAAGTGTCAAGGTTCAGAAGAGCTGTAGGTGTTAATTCCTAGTTTTGCCTCTGCCTAGAGCCTATTTTGCCCTAAGCTCTACGCCTAGGCACTCTTAAGCACACATCACATGACTATGGGCTAGGCGTTTTGCTGTTTCCTAGCACCTAGGCACGCTTAACCACGCTTAACCGCAGGCCTAGGCACGCTTAACCATTACTAGTAATTGTTGGGTAAAGGACCGAAGCTGTGCTGTTGTCCTGTATTTGGTAAACCTAGGTTATGTTTGACAAAATCATATATGCTGTTTCCTTATTTATTAATTAAACCTAGGTTATGTTCGATGAAATCCGCATGCTTGCATTAGTTTTTAGATTTACATGGAAAGGCTCATTCCGGCAGAAGGCATCATATTTTTGCATCATGTGTCTTACACGCCTAATTATGCTTTTTATTCGGTTTCATATCTAGCAACGCCTTGCTTGGGAAAAAAGGCTTTGATGCTGTTTTTGATGTCATCGTGTCTTGCATGACCAGGCTGAGCTGAGAGCAAGTGTGTTTGAGGCCATAGAAGACGAGGATCGTGTGGCAGAGGAGAATGAAGATGGTGGGAATCCTGCTTTGCTTGGTAGCTGCAATGACCGTGCTAAGCAACTGCATGCTTCACCGTCAGGTTTGTCCCCTGGTTATTAAATTGATGGACTGTATCTGTTGCTAAGATCTTCTCTTGTATATTCAGCACTCTAGGATTTTTATACTGTTGTTCTTGAATATTCTAGACATATACTAGATCAACACGTATTGCATGATGATATTTCTCCTCTGTAAATAGTTGCAGATTTTAGCTTCTTAACCTTTTTAGCTACCAATAATAGAGGTCAAAGTGATTTCTTGCATATCATTTTTTTTTCCGCGCTACTGAAATATCTATCCTCTTTACTCCTGCGTTGCCGGCCTTTTAGCTTTCATGCTTCTGCACTGATGTTTGTTCAACACTTCAATGGAGAATTTGTAAAATGCAACTTATTGACTTTGCCTATGTCGCTTCCATTCTCATCACATGTCTTCAATGCTTAACACTTCATTCGGCAAAAGTTCGCAAGCTGTGTAGGCTGAGTGGTTCACATCCTAAAACATCTGTTGCTTGCAGGTAGGTTATTAACAGCACTTATAGGTGAATACTTGGAGTGGGCCCAGCTAAGTCACACCATGAAAGTTTATTTGCCGGAATGTAATCTGGTAACCATTTCTTATACTTTATATATCTTAGTCGTGTTTCTCAAATATCAGCATGCACTAATATGTGTCTTGTACTGTTAATCAGCCCAAGGACTTTTGGAAGAATGAACTAAAGGATTTTTCTAACAAAAACGGACCTGAAGGGAGCAGGAGTGCTGAGAGTGGTCCAATGCTTTTAGATGTTCTTGAAGGATATCTTAAATATGAGGTTAATATCTCTCTTACCCAGAAAGGTGGCCTTCATCTTGATTAGTGTTTGCATGTGAATAAACTAACCTGTGAAAAAAAATGCATGTCTAATCGTAACAAAAGGATTTACGATGCTTGGTTAGGACATTATAATTGTGTAAACAATTGCTATGGTGCTCAGTGGATCTTATAACTGTGTAAAAGTTAGATGTTATCCTTTTGAAATTTTGACACAGGAATTACAAGATACCTGGACTAATTTGTTGACAACATACCTATGATTCTCCAAATAAAGTTACTAAAATACCTTAATCTGCCATCGGTGCATACTTGGTTTACTCTGAATTGTTTTGTTTTGTAGAATTTGTCTCAAACAAGAATGGCTGGTAGGAGAATGGTCAATTCTGAGTCTGACCCAACATTGAATAATGATAATCGGAACATGAGGAGGCCACCGTCTTCATCTTCAGTCGGGGGCATGCCTCCTATGGGAAGGTTAGTTACACCTACTGATATTTTGTTGCAGCTGTTTGTCTTTGTTTCCTCTAAATGTGGGTAACACTTACTGTTTAACTTGTCAGGCAAATGCCATCGTCGCAGACATCAGGTACCTGACATGTAGTTTATTCATTCCGTCACATGCACATGCACACACATATTTTTGTTGCTTTCTAAATTATAAAACAAATGTTTTGGACATTCAGACAGAAGAGGGGGTTCTTCTGCTTCCAACACAAGGAAAGAGGAGTACAACTGGGGCTATGACGACGATATCTCGGAAGAAGTGTTGCGTACAACCAGCGCTATGGAGAACGTTCAATTAGACCGGAAAACCCGGAACCTGACAACATCTTGGAGGTAGGACTGTTTCAGAGTTGTTTACTTGTGCGTTTCTCCTTGCCTTTGTGATATGATAGCTTATATCCTTGCAGGCATCCAGGCAATGGTGCCGAGTAGCATCTGTAAGGTGGGCTGGTGCGCTGTTGGCTTGCTTGGTATCCCCTTGGGATTCTGTATCCACTTCTAGTCGGTATTGGATTGTGCGTGTGTGTGGCGTGTGTTGTAATCCAGCTAATTGTGCACCCGAGAGGAGATTTTATAGTGTGCTAGACCTATTCATTGTAATCTTTCCTGTCCGTATGATTTGAGTGTGGAACAAATTGATTTGATTTACGTTGACAAGTTGCTTTTGTCTAGAATGTACGGAGATGTGCTTTTGTCTCGAATGTACGGAAATATATATGAAGGGCAGATTACGGCTAGTATATTTTTGGTGCTGAGTATGATGATATCTAGGACTTGTCCGCGGTGCTGCTCGGAATACATTGATCTTGAGATGGATCCATTGTTCAGTACTCACTCTGATCCATATTACTTTACTTGGAGTAGCATTATTAGAAATGGTAAACATTGCATTTTTCTGTTTTGAATACTTAAGCACCATAACAAACACACTAGGAGTATTGTAAATGAAGCACCATAACAAGCACCATATACTTCCTACAGTTGAATCTAAGTATCATTGTTTCATCTTCAAAGTCCCCCGTGGTTGTGCCTTCCCTCGTATGTGGTTAACAGTGAATTATCAGACGAACGCTCCACAAACTTGCGCGCATTGCATCTCGCTGTGCTGCATCTATAGTAGCTCCTGCAAGTTCAGCAACCACGTGTAAACAACACTTCAGGTAGAGTTGGTATAGCCCTATGATTCGTACTTGAGTTCAGCAACAGCTTGTAAACAACGACACTTCAGGTAGAGGAGTTAGCATAGCTATATAATTCAGGTTTGACGTTTCAGTATATAAACACAAACACAACATTATTATTACTGGTACTTGAAAATTTCCTCCCAAACAAGGCAATTATGGGTATGAATTAATGGAGGTGACTTCTATGTTCTCAACTTGTGCAAGTATTACCTTGGAAATGAATTGCCATTAACAGCCTTCTGGCCATACTTGCGCCAACGGAATGAAGCATCCCCAGGTGTCTCGTGTTCTGTTGGCAACTGGAATGCACCCTTAACATAAGCTGTCAGGTCATTTGCCATACTTGATTGCTTCTCCTTTCGGCTGAAAAGGGCAACTTCAATCAGGTTTTCGATGCGTGTTCGAGAAAGAAAAAAGAGTTAAGCAATAATGGTATTCCGCTGCAAGATGAAAACCCAATGAAACGATAGGTAGACACACTGCATTGTTTATAATCAGCTCAGCAGATGAAGGACGCCTAGATTTCGTTTCTATGCAAAATTGCCATCAGCTGAGCGCTGCAAGGGTAACACAACGCAGTAATAATTAATATATTTTCCTGAGATTCGTCATTATAGGATAACAAATGGCCAACAACTGGTCCTTATTCCGAATACAATACCATAATAACATAACTACAGTTCGATGTAGATTATTTGTATGGTTCCTTTTGCCGTTCTTTCCTCTTCCTTTTGGTTTATGGTTTCTCTTCTTTTCAGTTCTTAGTCTTAGCTAGTGCCTTGGTTTTTCACTGTTTTGGCTGTACACTTGTGGCATATCAGTGCCTAAACGCGTGTTCAAGAGAAAAATGAACTCTCCTATTTCCAATTCTAATCCACAACCTGAACATGAAGAAATTCCGAATTAAGGAAATTTTCAATTCTGTTATTAGACAACACACTAACATACCTTCTCTTGCAGTCACAGACCTGACTAGTGTTTCCAAATTCATCAGAGCAATCACAGCTGCTTCTAGATGCCACTGCTACATTGGAGAAACCACAGTTGCGCCCTCCTAACTGGCTTTCTGCTACAGCACCATTGCTGTCATGGGTGTCGGTGACCACAATCTCTGTACTTGTCGATGAAACTGGCTTCTCAGGAGAATTGAGCTTGGGATGGTTGTGCTCACCGTTGTACACAATTTCAGCAATCTGGCCATCTAGTGTCGTCTCCACCTTCCTCTTGACAGGGCAGGTTGGGTAAGTGCACTTGTAGTAGCTCCGTGGGAACTCGCTCCCTTTCACTTGCTTCTGCCCATACTTTCTCCAGTTATAGCCATCATAGGACAGACGGTTTTTCACACAGTGAATTGGCTTGTTGATATTGTGGAATACTGTCATATGGTCACATGAGACTACCTGTTCTGTATTGATGACCATCTGCTCCCGTGTGGCATCCAAACCACCATCCTGTACGGCACATATTATAATATGATGACATTATAATTCGTTGATATTTTCAAATCATCCAATAGATGAAAGATGGGTACTTAAAATAGAAATGTCATTTTGAGGAAGTGGCAAAAAAAATCTTTACCAGATAAACAAAGTTTCTTTCTAAATTCAGAGAAGGATAAACTGAATTTCAGTGAAGCACTGACCATGGTGACAGCAATTCCCTTAGATAGATCACTCGGTGGAGGTGTGAAGCGTGTCACCTTTGGCCGCCTAACTGTAACACTCTCCTCTGGACAGGTGATCTGCGTGGAACCAGTGGTACTGAAGTCTTTCAAGAGCTTCAAGAAGGAATTGAAGCTGGAGAAAGGCCTGAAGGGCACAGGCTTCACAACAGTTATCTTTTCTTGACTTTGCATCTTCCACTGACAAGAGTAGAGGACATTCATTCACTATTCTAATCAATCATAATATGAAATGGGGTTGGGTGTTGTTTGAACAGGAAAACAAAGGTAGTTTACAATGAAGATAGGTTATCTGAAAAGTAGTTCATCTTTGTATATTTCAGCTAGTAACAGAAAAGTCTGCGCTGAAAACTGCATATCAAATAGCAAGACAACAACTGAGTTAATGAAAGAGGATCCGACTGCTTTAATTTATGAGCACAACAATTCCAGATGGATGCCCTTTTGCTAGAAATTAAGGTATGTGCAACTGAGCGACAGAAGAGAAAAGAAAACCTTAGTAGAAGATCAAACTTTACTAGATCTGTAAAGTGCATGAACTGAAATTGTGAAATCAACCAATCTTTAGCCAAATTTTGAAGGTTAATCAAGATCAAGCAACAAAATATGCAGAACATACTAATATAACAACCAAGACAACTTCAAGTGCTAACTTGATTTTCCGGTTATGCATGCATGAACAACTTGGAGCAAAGAAGGAAAATAATGTAATTATAAAGTTCATGTACCTAAACCCTTGTGCTCTGTGCTCCGTCACAGCAGTAGACTGGTAGATGCAATGGAAGGGCGAGAAGGAAGTTGTGTTGAAGAACTGACAAGAAGAGGAGAAAGGAAGGTAGCTGGGGGGTATGCATGACTGTTAGGTTTGGACTCCTGGGGGGTAGGTAGATGCCAGATGGCTACCCTCAGTCCTCAGTGTCTGCCTGTTTCACTTTGCAAAATTGCATAGATCTGGAACATTGTACCATTACCTTTTAAGGAAACTGCACCTCACCGTAGCCCACTGTATGCATTGTACAAAAACATAGTAATAAAACATTGGATACCAGAGCAAACATTTTACAGCAACCGATCTAATCATTCAAACTTCCATCAAAGTGCAAATCGATGGAGTGCAATATCAGTGTTTGTTAACTGTCACTTCCCCTCCACAATCAAATCTAACAAGCCACTTAGACTTTTGGGATATTGAAAGGCCCATAAAAAAGTCATAGTGCCAACAAGAAACTACAAAGAAATATGTTTCTTAGAAGATTATGGTGCAGAAAGTGCTCCAGATGAAAGGAAATATACGCACCTCCTGAGAATTTTTGCAGTGAACAAGAGATGTGCAAGGATAGTAGATAGAACTTGAGGAAACAATCAGGACACTGGTGATAAAAAAGCCAAACCAACATAGGCAACAAGCACCAGAGCTGAAGAACTGAATAGACCTCCAAGTGTCGTAGCTTTGAGTTCTGTCTTGGATGCAAACTGCATTTCCAAGCAGTGAGTTATGTTTCCAGTCCTGCCTTGTAGATGATGGATTACGAACATTCCAACATTTTCAGCAGAGATATATATGAGTAGCTCTAAAATTCTTGAGGTAGCATTAACACAAGCTCTCCACCAGCTAAGTCTAAACCATTGCTTTCACAAATCACAAAATATACTGAATCGAAATAGCTTGCGCGTGCGATCAATCAGCATCAAAGAGCAAAGAACATGAACACATCTTATGCAGTCCTAATAAGAGATAACATAATTACTCGGTCGATCAAAATGCAAAAGCCGGAAAACTCCAACAGTTGTGATACATCCATACACCAAAGTTCAGCGCCATGTAAACATAAGCACGGTATAGTTGCGGCATTAACCGTACTCAAGAATTGACACTTCACCGTAAAAGTTTGCAAAACTCTACCTACAAGGTGTACTCTCTTCTAGGCTACTACTCCTTCCAAGCACACTGCAATATCAATCGCTCGCTAAACTTGGAAGAATTCACTGCTGACCAGGTAAGATCAGTCTTCTTTGCCAACCTCCCTGTCCATGTTCTTCTTCTTCTCCTCCTCCTCCTTCTCTTGGATGAGGCGAGCGATTAGGTGCAGCATGTCGGCCCTCATTGCCCTGACGCTCGCGGCGTCGACCTCCTTCTTGACTGTGTCGAACCAATCTGTTCCCTTATCTTGCTGCTGCCCTCGACGGTCCCTCCACCAGCTGCAGATCGCCCTGGCCACGGCGAGGACGTAGACGCCGCAGTCGTGCCCGTTGACCTGCATCGGGGTGGGCCCCTCGACGAGCGGCACCCCGTTGTCGGCGTCGGGGAGCAGCGGGCGGAGCGCGGCGGCGAGGCAGCTCGCGGCGGGGACGTTGACGAAGCCGAGGCTGTCGTGATGCACGAAGCGCGGGCGGGAGGCGCCGGCGGTGGCGTCGAGGACGAGGAGCGTCCAGTGCGAGCCGCCTTCGGCGAGCGAGGCGTCGGGGTTGTCGTTGACGGGGAGGAGCACGAGGCGGCGGGAGGCGAGACGGATCGGCTCGGCGACCGCGGCGACGGACTCCGGGTCCGGGAGGTTGGAGAGGAGGTAGGGGATGGAGGGCGGCAGGAGGAGGAGGTCGTCGTCGTTGGCCCCGAAGGCGGAGGAGAGGTGGGCGAGGTAGAAGGCGATGATGCGGTCGTTGAGGAAGTGGCGCCCGCGGAGGATGGCGAGGTCGGAGCGGAGGAGCACCACGTCTCCGTAGCTCAGCACCCGCTCGTTCCCATCCTCGCCGGCGGCGGAGGCCGCCCGGGGAGGATCCATCTCGCGGACAGGTCCCTTGGGGAGATGCTTCCGGAAAGTGGAGGTGTGATTTTTCGATTTACTCCTTACAAGTGTCCCGATTTGCTACCCTGGAGCGCAAGGATGTGGCTGTAATATAAGAGCATCACTAGTAGTACCCCTCAACCAGTTAGCGCAAACAAACGGAGCCTAAGGGTTGGAAATGGGCATTTTTTCGCAGTTTTAGAGGTTGAAAAACAGAGACAAAGACTAGAACCCTCAAACCCAACCCAGGGTTCTAGTCTTTGCCCCAACCCCAACCCTTCTAATTGTCATATGACATACACAATTATCACTAGAAAAACACAAACAACATTGAAACAACTAGGAAATGAAAATCATTGATGCATGGTTTAATAGTTTACATCACAAAATCATCATCTTCCACCTCTCATCGGCACCGTCACCAAAAAGTTGCACCTCGGCGCCATCTCCTCCACACCTCCATCGCCTCAAGCACCTCCATAGGCGTCGGTGGTGGAGTCCTCCACACCGCCATCGCCACCACAAATCATCGGAGTGTCACCTCGAAGAGTAGAGGACGCACCACGAAGTAGCCTCTTCCTCTCGGCGATGTCCTCCTTGGTCTCCTTCCACCACGCCAATTGGTCTTCATCCATGTCCTTTTTGCACATCATCATGCGCTCCTTCTTTTCGGCCATGATCTCTTTCCATGCCTTTGCTTCCTCGGCCATGATCTCTTTCCATATTTTCCCAAGCACGAACCAAGAGAATATCTTCGGCCTCGGTATAGTTTGTCGAGCGCGGGGTGGAGTGGCCAACGGCGGTGAACGTTTCCTCCTCTATCTCGGTCACCTCCTCATCATCACCCTCTTCCTCCTCGTCATCACCCTCTTCCTCCTCCTCACCACCAAACCCAAAAGACTCGAGAGGAGCAGCCCCGATGTCCACCTCCGCGTCTTGGAGAAGCCCCATGAATGATGTTGCGGGATTATTATCAAGCACCTCGTGCACGACGGGCGGCGTGTCGGCGATCGCGGGCGTGGGAGCGGTGGGCTTCTTCCGGGCGGTTGTCTTCTTCACGTTCGGCTTGGCGGCCGCACCCTTGGGCCCAAGCGACGGGCGTTTGGGCGGTGCCTTTCTCGGCGGCTTCGCCGGGGCGACGGGGGCCGGGGCGACGGGGCGGGGCGGCTGGACGACGTGGCGGCCGAACACGCCGCCGCTTGCTCCGACGTGCATCGCGGCCACCGTCGAGGCGACTTGTGCCTCGCTCGGGCGGGCGCGGCGGCGGCCGCGGGACGGCGGAGGTCGGGCGCGGCGCGGACGGAAGCGGGCGACGGGGCCGACGGGGCAGCGGACGGAGGCGGGGCGACGGGGGCCGGCGGGGCGGCGGCCGACGGAGGCGGAGGGGGGGCGGCGTCGCCATGGCCGGTGGAGGCGGGCGGACGGGCGCGCGGCCGAGGCGGAGGCGGGCGCACGGCCGACGGACGAGCGGGCGGGCGTCCGACGGACGAGCGGGCGGGTGGCGGCTGGAGGTTGGCGGGCGGCGGCGCGTGGGGGAAAAATCCTCCCGCGTTTTGCAACAGGCCGAAACGAGAGGAGTAGGGGTTGGGCCAGTTTTGCCTCTCCAACCCCCACTTCTACAGGTCGGAAGGGGGAGTAGGGGTTGGACCTCTAATTTTTTTTGGGGGTTTAGGAGTTCTAGTCTACGCCTTTTTCTCGCCAAAAACTGTAAAAAGAAAGCGGTTATTTTTACAAATTTAAGGGTTTAGGGGTACTACTAATGATGCTCTAAGACACTTGATAGGGGAAGGCGGTGGAGTAGTACTAGTCAGTGTGACAATTGTTGACATGTTTTTTTATGTAACTATATATATATATATTTCATTAGACAATCCATTTAGTGATTACACATATGGTCACCACACAAGATAAATATTTGTGTCAAGCAACTTTGCACAAGGAAACTCGCAAGAAGTAAAACTACACGTTCGCCCTTGGAAAAATCTGCGTCTCGCTGAAATATCGTCCAACTTCCTTCACCTCACCATGGTAGCGTCGAAAAAGAGGTGAACAACCGCCACACCTAGATCTCAGAGAGCACCATCGCATTCAATGATGCTTTTCGAACCGATGAACCAGATCGCCGCAGAGGACGAGGGCACGTCGATTGAGGATCTTCCCCGTGGTCACCAGATCCCAGCGCCACCATCTTCCCCAGACTCAGTCGAAGAAGACGAATGCCGCCGCCTGCCGTCATCCTGACACCCAACTGCAAGACGCCACACATAATTGCAGCAGCCAACGCAATCGTCACCCGCGAGAGTGCTGAACGCCAACCACCAAACACGAATCTCACCAGATCCGAAGATCAGCGAGAAGACCAGGCCACCTGCCCCCCGACGCCACCGGTTGGAGCGATGCCGGGATGGAGAAAGAGCAGAGGCAAATTATTCTGACGCAACGCAGTCTCCTCCATAGAACAACGCCCCAAAAACACTTAGCAAACCCTAACTACTGGTCGGAGCCGGTACTCCGGGGTCCCCACCCCCTCCCGTCGCTGGAGCAGCCGACGGAGGAGGCGGGGATCGGCGGTTGGCCGCTGTAGTTCGGCGGCATAGATCACCTCGTGGTCTTCTTTTCTCTGGGAGCGGTTCCTGGTTTTAATTGTTGACATGTTGGGCCCACTAGTCAGTGTGACAATTGGCATGCCTTCGGGTTCTGCTGGAGCCTGGAGTAGGTGAGTATCATGATGCGTGCAGTTGACACACGTCCGTTGGGAACCCCAAGAGGAAGGTGTGATGCAGACAGTAGCAAGTTTTCCCTCAGAAAGAAACCAAGGTTTATCGAACCAGGAGGAGCCAAGAAGCACGTTGAAGGTTGATGGTGGCGGAATGTAATGCGGCGCAACACCAGGGATTTCGGCGCCAACGTGGAACCTGCACAACACAACCAAAGTACTTTGCCCCAACGAAACGGTGAGGTTGTCAATCTCACCGGCTTGTCGTAACAAAGGATTAACCGTATTGTGTGGAAGATGATTGTTTGCGTAAAACGATAGAAACAAGTATTGCGATGAGATTGTATGCGATGTAAAGAATAGGACCGGGGTCCACAGCTCACTAGAGGTGTCTCTCCCATAAGATAAAAGCATGTTGGGTGAACAAATTACAGTCGGGCAATTGACAAATAGAGAGGGCATAACAATGCACATACATGATATGATAAATATAGTGAGATTTAATTGGGCATTACGACAAAGTACATAGACCGCTATCCAAGCATGCATCTATGCCTAAAAAGTCCACCTTCGAGGTTATCATCCGAACCCCTTCCAGTATTAAGTTGCAAAACAACGGACAATTGCATTAAGTATGGTGCGTAATGTAATCAATAACTACATCTTTAGACATAGCATCAATGTTTTATCCCTAGTGGCAACAAGCACATCCACAACCTTAGAACTTTCTCGTCACCGTCCCGCATTTAATGGAGGCATGAACCCACTATCGAGCATAAATACTCCCTCTTGGAGTTAAGAGCAAAAACTTGGCCGAGCCTCTACTAATAACGGAGAGCATGCAAGATCATAAACAACACATAGGTAATAACTTGATAATTAACATAACATAGTATTCTCTATCCATCGGATCCCGACAAACACAACATATAGTATTACGGATAGATGATCTTGATCATGTTAGGCAGCTCACAAGATCCGACAATGAAGCACAATGAGGAGAAGACAACCATCGAGCTACCGCTATGGACCCATAGTCCAGGGTGAACTACTCACTCATCACTCCGGAGGCGACCATGGCGGTGAAGAGTCCTCCGGGAGATGAATCCCCTCTCCGGCAGGGTGCCGGAGGAGATCTCCGTAATCCCCCGAGATGGGATTGGCGGCGGCGGCGTCTCGCAAGGTTTTCCGTATCGTGGCTATCGGTACGGAGGGTTTCGCGACGAAGGCTTTAAGTAGGCGGAAGGGCAGGTCGGAGGCGACGCGAGGGGCCCACACGACGGGGCCGCGCGGCCGGGAGGTGGGCCGCGCCGCCCGGCGTGTCGCCGCCTCGTCGCCCACTCTCGTTACGTCTTCGGTCTTCCGGAAGCTTCGTGGCAAAATAGGACCCCGGGCGTTGATTTCGTCCAATTCCGAGAATATTTCTTTACTAGGATTTCGAAACCAAAAACAGCAGAAAACGAGCAATGGCTCTTCGGCATCTCGTTAATAGGTTAGTGCCGGAAAATGCATAAATACGACATATAATGTGTATAAAACATGTAGATATCATCAATAATGTAGCATGGAACATAAGAAATTATCGATACGTCGGAGACGTATCAGCATCCCCAAGCTTAGTTCTCGCTCGTCCCGAGCGGGTAAACGATAACAAAGATAATTTCCGGAGTGACATGCCATCATAACCTTGATCATACTATTGTAAGCATATGTAATGAATGCAGCGATCGAAACAATGGTAATGACATGAGTAAACAACTGAATCATAAAGCAAAGACTTTTCATGAATAGTACTTCAAGACAAGTATCAATAAGTCTTGCATAAGAGTTAACTCATAAAGCAATAAATCAAAGTAAAGGTACTCGAAGCAACACAAAGGAAGATTAAGTTTCAGCGGTTGCTTTCAACTTATAACATGTATATCTCATGGATAATTGTCAACATAGAGTAATATAATAAGTGCAATATGCAAGTATGTAGGAATCAATGCACAGTTCACACAAGTGTTTGCTTCTTGAGGTGGAGAGAAATAGGTGAACCGACTCAACATAAAAGTAAAAAGAATGGTCCTTCAAAGAGGAAAGCATCGATTGCTATATTTGTGCTAGAGCTTTTATTTTGAAAACATGAAACAATTTTGTCAACGGTAGTAATAAAGCATATGAGTTATGTAAATTATATCTTACAAGTTGCAAGCCTCATGCATAGTATACTAATAGTGCCCGCACCTTGTCCTAATTAGCTTGGACTACCGGATCATCGCAATACACATGTTTTAACCAAGTGTCACAATGGGGTACCTCCATGCCGCCTGTACAAAGGTCTAAGGAGAAAGCTCGCATTTTGGATTTCTCGCTTTTGATTATTCTCAACTTAGACATCCATACCGGGACAACATGGACAACAGATAATGGACTCCTCTTTAATGCATAAGCATGTGGCAACAATTAGTGTTCTCATATGAGATTGAGGATATATGTCCAAAACTGAAACTTCCACCATGATTCATGGCTTCAGTTAGCGGCCCAATGTTCTTCTCTAACAATATGCATGCTCCAACCATTAAGGTGGTAGATCTCTCTTACTTCAGACAAGACGGACATGCATAGCAACTCACATGATATTCAACAAAGAGTTGATGGCGTCCCCAGGAACATGGTTATCGCACAACAAGCAACTTAATAAGAGATAAAGTGCATAAGTACATATTCAATACCACAATAGTTTTTAAGCTATTTGTCCCATGAGCTATATATTGTAAAGGTGAATGATGGAATTTTAAAGGTAGCACTCAAGCAATTTACTTTGGAATGGCGGAGAAATACCATGTAGTAGGTAGGTATGGTGGACACAAATGGCATAGTGGTTGGCTCAAGGATTTTGGATGCATGAGAAGTATTCCCTCTCGATACAAGGTTTAGGCTAGCAAGGTTTATTTGAAACAAACACAAGGATGAACCGGTGCAGCAAAACTCACATAAGAGACATATTGTAAACATTATAAGACTCTACACCGTCTTCCTTGTTGTTCAAAACTCAATACTAGATATTATCTAGACTTTAGAGAGACCAAATATGCAAACCAAATTAGCAAGCTCTAGGTGTTTCTTCATTAATGGGTGCAAAGCATATGATGCAAGAGCTTAAACATGAGCACAACAATTGCCAAGTATCAAATTATTCAAGACATTTTAGAATTACTACATGTAGCATTTCCCGATTCCAACCATATAACAATTTAACGAAGAAGATTCAACCTTCGCCATGAATACTATGAGTAAAGCCTAAGGACATATTTGTCCATATGCAACAGCGGAGCGTGTCTCTCTCCCACACAATGAATGCTAGGATCCATTTATTCAAACAAAAACAAAAACAAAAATAAACCGACGCTCCAAGCAAAGCACATAAGATGTGACTGAATAAAAATATAGTTTCAGGGGAGGAACCTGATCATGTTGTCGATGAAGAAGGGGATGCCTTGGGCATCCCCAAGCTTAGACGCTTGAGTCTTCTTAAAATATGCAGGGGTGAACCACCGGGGCATCCCCAAGCTTAGAGCTTTCACTCTCCTTGATCATATTGTATCATACTCCTCTCTTGATCCTTGAAAACTTCCTCCACACCAAACTCGAAACAACTCATTAGAGGGTTAGTGGACAATAAAAATTAACATGTTCAGAGGTGACACAATCATTCTTAACACTTCTGGACATTGCATAAAGCTACTTGGACATTAATGGATCAAAGAAATGCATCCAACATAGCAAAAGAGGCAATGCGAAATAAAAGGCAGAATCTGTCAAAACAGAACAGTCCGTAAAGATGGATTTTATTGAGGCACCAGACTTGCTCAAATGAAAATGCCCAAATTGAATGAAAGTTGCGTACATATCCGAGGATCACGCACGTAAATTGGCTTAATTTTCTGAGCTACCTACAGGGAGGCAGATCGAAATTCGTGACCAGCAAAGAAATCTGAAACTGCGCAGTAATCCAAATCTAGTATGAACTTTACTATCAAAGACTTTACTTGGCACAACAAAACACAAAACTAAGATAAGAAGAGGTTGCTACAGTAGTAAACAACTTCCAAGACTCAAATATAAAACAAAAATACTGTAGTAAAAATATGGGTTGTCTCCCATAAGCGCTTTTCTTTAACGCCTTTCAGCTAGGCGCAGAAAGTGTAAATCAAGTATATCAAGAGATGAAGCATCAACATCATAATTTGCTCTAATAATAGAATCATAAGGTAACTTCATTATTTTTCTAGGGAAGTGTTCCATACCTTTCTTGAGAGGAAATTGATATTTAATATTACCTTCCTTCATATCAATAGTAGCACCAACGGTTCGAAGAAAAGGTCTTCCCAATATAATGGGGCAAGATGCATTGCATTCAATATCCAAGACAACAAAATCAACGGGGACAAGGTTATTGTTAACCATAATATGAACATTATCAACTCTCCCCAAAGGTTTCTTTTTAGCATTATCAGCGAGATTAACATCCAAATAACAATTTTTCAATGGTGGCAAGTCAAGCATATCATAGACTTTCTTAGGCATAACGAAATACTTGCACAAAGATCACATAAAGCATTACAATAAAAATCATTGACCCTCATTTTAATGATGGGCTCCCAACCATCCTCTAGCTTTCTAGGAATAGAAGTTTCAAGTTTTAGTTTCTCTTCTCTAGCTTTTATGAGAGCATTTGTAATATGTTTTGTGAAAGCCAAGTTTACAGCGCTAGCATTGGGACTCTTAGCAAGTTTTTGTAAGGAGTTTATAACTTCAGAGATGTGGCAATCATAAAAATCTAAATCATTATGAGCTACAGCAATGGGATCATTGTCCCCAAGGTTGGAAAAAATTTCAGCAGTTTTATCACAAGCAATTTCAGCAGTTTTAGCAATTTCAGGCAGTTTTGTACGCTTTGCACTAGGAGAAGAAACATTGCCAACACCAATTATTTTACCATTGATAGTAGGAGGTGCAGCAACATGTGAGGAATCAACATTACTTGTGGTGGTAATAGTCCAAACTTTAGCTACATTATTCTCTTTAGCTAGTTTTTCATTTTCTTCTCTATCCCACCTAGCACGCAATTCAGCTATTAATCTTATATTCTCATTAATTCTAACTTGGATGGCATTTGCTGTAGTAACAATTTTATTTTCAATATCCCTATTAGGCATAACTTTCGATTTCAAAAGATCAACATCAGAGGCAAGTCTATCAACTCTAGAAGCAAGGATATCAATTTTATCAAGCTTTTCCTCAACAGATTTGTTAAAAGCAGTTTGTGTACTAATAAATTCTTTAAGCATAGCTTCAAGACCAGGGGGTGTGTTCCTATTATTATTGTAAGAATTCCCATAAGAATTAGCATAACCGTTACCATTATTATAAGGATATGGCCTATAGTTATTACTAGAATTGTTCCGATAAGCATTGTTGTTGAAATTATTATTTTTAATGAAGTTTACATCAACATGTTCTTCTTGGGCAACCAATGAAGCTAACGGAACATTATTAGGATCAACATTAGTCCTATCATTCACAAGCATAGACATAATAGCATCAATCTTATCATTCAAGGAAGAGGATTCTTCAACAGAATTTACCTTCTTACCTTGTGGAGCTCTTTCCGTGTGCCATTCAGAGTAATTTATCATCATATCATCAAGAAGCTTTGTAGCCGCCCCCAAAGTGATGGACATAAAGGTACCTCCAGCAGCTGAATCCAATAAATTCCGCGAAGAAAAATTTAGTCCTGCATAGAAGGTTTGGATGATCATCCAAGTAGTCAGTCCATGGGTTGGGCAATTCTTTACCAAAGATTTCATTCTCTCCCATGCTTGAGCAACATGTTCATTATCTAATTGCTTGAAATTCATTATGCTACTTCTCAAAGATATAATTTTAGCGGGAGGATAATATCTACCAATAAAAGCATCCTTGCATTTAGTCCGAGAATCAATACTATTCTTAGGCGAGAGATAGCAACCAATCTTTAGCTCTTCCTCTTAATGAGAAAGGAAACAATTTCAATTTAATAATATCACCATCTACATCCTTATACTTTTGCATTTCACATAGTTCAACAAAATTATTAAGATGGGCAGCAAGCATCATCGGAACTAATACCGAAAAATTGCTCTCTCATGACAAGATTCAATAAAGCAGGTTTAATTTCAAAGAATTCTGCTGTAGTAGCAGGTGGAGCAATAGGTGTGCATAGGAAATCATTGTTATTTGTGGTTGTGAAGTCACACAACTTAGTATTTTCAGGGGTATTCATTTTAGCAGTAATAAATAAAGCAAACTAGATAAAGTAAATGCAAGTAACTAATTTTTTTTGTGTTTTTGATATAGAGTGCAAGACAGTAAATAAAGTAAAGCTAGCAACTAATTTTTTTGTGTTTTGATATAATGCAGCAAACAAAGTAGTAAATAAAATAAAGCAAGACAAAAACAAAGTAAAGAGATTGGATTGTGGAGACTCCCCTTGCAGCGTGTCTTGATCTCCCCGGCAACGGCGCCAGAAAACAGTCTTGATGCGTGCAGTTGACACACGTCCGTTGGGAACCCCAAGAGGAAGGTGTGATGCAGACAGTAGCAAGTTTTCCCTTAGAAAGAAACCAAGGTTTATCGAACCAGGAGGAGCCAAGAAGCACGTTGAAGGTTGATGGTGGCGGAATGTAATGCGGCGCAACACCAAGGATTCCGGCGCCAACGTGGAACCTGCACAACACAACCAAAGTACTTTGCCCCAACGAAACAGTGAGGTTGTCAATCTCACCGGCTTGTCTGTAACAAAGGATTAACCGTATTGTGTGGAAGATGATTGTTTGCGAAGAAAAGTAAAACAAGTATTGCAGTAGATTGTATGCGATGTAAAGAATAGGACCGGGGTCCACAGTTCACTAGAGGTGTCTCTCCCATAAGATAAAAGCATGTTGGGTGAACAAATTACAGTCGGGCAATTGACAAATAGAGAGGGCATAACAATGCACATACATGATATGATAAATATAGTGAGATTTAATTGGGCATTACGACAAAGTACATAGACCGCTATCCAGCATGCATCTATGCCTAAAAAGTCCACCTTCGGGTTATCATCCAAACCCCTTCCAGTATTAAGTTGCAAAACAACGGACAATTGCATTAAGTATGGTGCGTAATGTAATCAATAACTACATCCTTAGACATAGCATCAATGTTTTATCCCTAGTGGCAACAACACATCCACAACCTTAGAACTTTCTCATCATCGTCCCGGATTTAATGGAGGCATGAACCCACTATCGAGCATAAATACCCCCTCTTGGAGTTAAGAGCAAAAACTTGGCCAGAGCCTCTACTAATAACGGAGAGCATGCAAGATCATAAACAACACATAGGTAATAACTTGATAATTAACATAACATAGTATTCTCTATCCATCGGATCCCGACAAACACAACATATAGTATTACGGATAGATGATCTTGATCATGTTAGGCAGCTCACAAGATCCGACAATGAAGCACAATGAGGAGAAGACAACCATCTAGCTACTGCTATGGACCCATAGTCCAGGGGTGAACTACTCACTCATCACTCCGGAGGCGACCATGGCGGTGAAGAGTCCTCCGGGAGATGAATCCCCTCTCCGGCAGGGTGCCGGAGGAGATCTCCGGAATCCCCCGAGATGGGATTGGCGGCGGCGGCGTCTCGATAGGTTTTCCGTATCGTGGCTCTCGGTACGGAGGGTTTCGCGACGAAGGCTTTAAGTAGGCGGAAGGGCAGGTCGGAGGCGACGCGAGGGGCCCACACGACGGGGCCGCGCGGCCGGGAGGTGGGCCGCGCCGCCCGGCGTGTCGCCGCCTCGTCGCCCCACTTCGTTACGTCTTCGGTCTTCCGGAAGCTTCGTGGCAAAATAGGACCCCGGGCGTTGATTTCGTCCAATTCCGAGAATATTTCTTTACTAGGATTTCGAAACCAAAAACAGCGTAACGACAATCGGCTCTTCGGCATCTCGTTAATAGGTTAGTGCCGGAAAATGCATAAATACGACATATAATGTGTATAAAACATGTAGATATCATCAATAATGTAGCATGGAACATAAGAAATTATCGATACGTCGGAGACGTATCATATCACTTCATTTTTGCATTTGGGATTTTCGATTTGCAAGTCTTCCAAAAGTGCAGGTCCAGAGACAGCTAGGGTTGCAAAAGTGGAATCTCGCTTATATCTCGTAAAAGTCGATATTTATTTTAATTCTATCAATACATGTCTCGATCTTATCAAGGTAATTTGTACTATCGGGAAGCGGTTCGTCCCGCTTGTCTAGCCGCTTGCGTCTCTAGGCATAGCTATGACGTTCATCATGTGACCATCGTTTTTCATGGTATCCATAGTCCAGGGATGAACTAATCACGCATGATGCACAAATTGGAGAAGACAACATCTAGCTACTGCTATGGACCCATAGTCCATGGATGAACTACTCACGCATCACTTCAGAGGCGGGCATGGCGATGTAGAGGCCTCTGGTGATGATCTCCCTCTCCGATAGGGTGCCAGGAAGAGCTTCAGAACCCTCCGGAGCTAGGGTCTGCAATGGTGGCCGCGATGGAACTTTTTGTGGATGGAGCCTCGGGTATTTAGGTTTTTCTGAGATCGTAAATAAATAGGCGGAAGGGCAAGGTCGGTGGAGGCCAGGGTGGCCCACACCATGCCATGGCAAGGCTAAGCCCGACCCCGCGCCATGGGGTGGTCTGGCCCCCCTGTGGCTCCTCTTCGTCTCCCCTTCGGACTTCGTCTTCGTTACGGTAAAAGATTGACTTCGGCTTTTGTTTCATCCAATTCCGACAATATTTCCTGTATGACTTTTCTAAAATACAAAAATAGGAAAAAAACAGGGAACTGGCACTGTGGCATCTTGTTAATAGGTTATTGCCGGAAATTGTATAAAAGCGCAAGGAAGTGTAAGCAAAACATATATGCATTGGTGTAAAACAAGCATGAAGCATGAAAAATTATAGATACGTTTACGACATATCATCGCTCCAAATGCACCCGATATGATCGTGCATACCCGATGATGCGCTATGTAGAGGTTATTAGTGCAAATATCAGTGAACAACTCAAGTTTCATTATCCCAGAGTTGATGTTGTCGCGGAGTTAGTTGTCGATGGCGTCCATCGAGTGGCATCTTGAAGTGTTGAAGCCAATGGCAACTCGCTTCCATAGTCAGAGCAGACACCGTCAAAAAGATCGGCGAGGTCCCCAACTTGTCGCGGAGTCACAATTGTTCATGGTGGTTGGAGGCGAGTCTGCCTCATTTGTGGAACCGATGGAAGATATCGGTGTTGCGGCTAATACAAAGCTCATCGTCGACGGATCCGAACAGATCGGATCTGAGAGGCGGAGAGAGTACCTCGTGACCCAACGTGAAGGTCGAAACTTTCGCTCATCAGATCCATCCCTAGCCGAGGTTGTCGAAGGTTGGGAAGGGCTAGTGTGTGTGGAAAAAAATCAATGGAGCCAAAATGGATCTAGCCACCTATGAGCATAGAGTTGTTGCTTGGTGAAGAAGGAACCGTCAAATTCATGAATCTAGTGCCCAGATTTCCCGTAGATGACAATTGACGAGGGGTGACCTTGGCAATGTCCATGGTAATGAACTTGGGTTTCAGGGAAAAAGGTGTGTTGGTGATTTCGTCAGCTTATCAGACAACCAAGGGAGTCCGATATTATTGATGAGAAACACAAATCGCCGGGCTACTAGAGTCAATCTAGGGTTACAACTATTGTGAGTTGATCTGCCCTCCTCCCCGTTAGTCCAACAAATGTGCTCACCCTTTAGGAGTTGCTTAAGATTTCTCATATTGACATGACCAAGGTGGCGATGCCACAGCCAACCTTCATCATGTTTGGGCGCCATTAGACATGTGGAGGGAGAGGGGCTCTCTTTCGAGAGGTCAACCACTGACATAGGCATCCCAGATGGGCCTGCCGAATAAGGTACCCGGAAATAATCAAAGGCCCACGACCCGAAGATTATGAAGCTCGGAAGCCCAATAAGCATCGGTATGGGAAGTAGAGATAGATTAGGAATAAGATTTGTATCAATACGGGAAAGACTCGAATAAGTCTCCCGGACTTTGTAACTTGTACGATACGAAAACCTCGGCTCCACCTCCTATATAAAGGGGAGCCGAGGGAGAAAGAAAGAATCGAATCATTGTCAACACACACCCTAGTTTTTCATAGTCGAGCACCTTTTCGGCTGAAACCTTCGAGATCTACTTGCCCTCTACTTTTCGTGAAACCCTAGTCTACAACTTGTAGGCATTGAATAATAACTTGTCAATTGGCACCGTCTGTGGGGATTGGAGGCGACAAGGAGCTGGTCTCGATGGCACGCTCAACATCAACGACATCATCAGTAGCAAGCAAAGCAATGGATGGAGGTAAACATGTCAAACCCGATCTCATCGATTTTGTTCCTCACACTCCTGCCCATTTGCATGCATATGCCGATCTGGAGGAGTCGATGGAGATGACGTTCGGGAGCTTTCACTTCCGCGTCGGGAGAGAAGGATCGCATCGCCAGGCGACACCGATTTTTTTGGGACCGTTAGCGGCCGATTCCGATTTCTCGGGATCATCATCAGCAATCGAGTCAGACGACGAGGAGGCTTCGCCGCCAAGTTACATCAAGCCCGCCGTTGGCGGAGAACTCGCCGATCTACTCTGTGGCATGTCTTTCGGGTCGGTCATGGATTCCGATCTGGACAGCGACTCGGAGAGTGATGACCCACAAGTATAGGGGGTGTATCGTAGTACTTTCGATAAATAAGAGTGTCGAACCCAACAAGGAGCAGAAGGTGTTGACAAGCAGTTTCGATGAAGGATTCACTGTAAATGCTCACAAACAAGTATTCAGGGGGTTTTGATGTAGCAGATAAATAAAGTACAAGTAAATAAAATGCGAGAGTAATAATTGCAGTGAGTGGCCCAATCCTTTTTAGCACAAAGGACAAGCCGGTTTGTTTACTTATGATGACCAAACGTTCTTGAGGACACACGGGATTTAGTCTAGTGCTTTCGCTTCATATAGTTGATTAATCTTCATTGTTTTGATAAGTGTTGTGTGGGTGAACCTATGCTAATGCACCGCCCTTACTAGGACTAATACATACTTGTGATTAAACCCCTTGCAAGCATCCGCAAATACAAGAAAGTAATTAAGATAAATCTAACCACAACCTTAAACTGCGAGATCCTGCTATCTCGATACGTCCAATTTGCATCACTATTTTATATCATAATTTGCTTGTTATTCATTGATATATTTCATATTGGGACACAATACTTATGTTATTTCATCTATTTTGCATGTTTCATGATTATTTGGAGACCGCGCACCGGAGCCGGGATTCTCGCTGGAAAAAGCACCGTCGGGATGCAATATTTCGGAAGATCAAGCTGCGGAAGGAAATTTTACCAAAAATCCTATTTTTCCGGATGACGAAGGAAGCCAGAAGGGGGAGCCAGCTGGACCCAAGGTGGGCCCACACCATAGGGCGGCGCGGCCCATGGCCTGGCCGCGCCCCCATGTGGTGTGGGGCCCCCACAGCCTTTTTCGCCTCCTTTTCTTCGCGAAACCCTTCGTCCCGAAGACCTAAGCCACAGAGGAATCCTCACGAAGGGTTACAGCCGCCTCTGCGGGGCGGAGAACACCAAAGAGAAAAGAGCTCTCCGGCGGGCAGGAATCCGCCGGGGAAATTCCCTCCCGGAGGGGGAAATCGACGCCATCGTCACCGTCATCGAACTGGACATCATCTCCATCACCATCATCATCATCTCCACCATCATCACCGCCATCTCCACCGCTGGACATCGTCACCGCTGTAGCAATTTGGGTTTGATCTTGATTGTTTGATAGGGGAAACTCTCCGGTACTGATTTCTACTTGTTATTGATGCTATTGAGTGAAACCATTGAACCAAGGTTTATGTTCAGATTGTTATTCATCATCATATCACCTCTGACCATGTTCCATATGATGTCTCGTGAGTAGTTCGTTTAGTTCTTGAGGACATGGGTGAAGTCTAAATGTTAGTAGTGAACTATGGTTGAGTAATATTCAATGTTATGATATTTAAGTTGTGGTGTTATTCTTCTAGTGGTGTCGTGTGAACGTCGACTACACGACACTTCACCATTTATGGGCCTAGGGGAATGCATCTTGTACTCGTTTGCCAATTGCGGGGTTGCCGGAGTGACAGAAACCTGAACCCCCGTTGGTATATCGATGCAGGAGGGATCGCAGGAGGGGTATAATCACAAGTATGTATTAGTCCTAGGAAGGGCGGTACATTAGCATAGGTTCACCCACACAACACTTATCAAAACAATGAAGATTAATCAGCTGCATGTAGCGAAAGCACTAGACTAAAATCCCGTGTGTCCTCAAGAACGTTTGGTCATTATAAGTAAACAAACCGGCTTGTCCTTTGTGCTAAAAAGGATTGGGCCACTCGCTGAAATTATTTCTCTCGCATTTTACTTACTCGTACTTTATTCATCTGTTACATCAAAACCCCCTGAATACTTGTCTGTGAGCATTTACAGTGAATCCTTCATCGAAACTACTTGTCAACACCTTCGCTCCTCGTTGGGATCGACATTCTTACTTATCGAAGATACTACGATACACCCCCTATACTTGTGGGTCATCAAGACTATTTTCCGGCGCCGTTGCCGGGAGTGAAGCGCTATTGGTAAGTGTAATTGGTAAGGAAAACCTTTACTCGTTTGTGCTGATTTTATTTACTGTCTGCTGCTATAAGTCATTATGGAGAGATCTTCTCTTCAATTTCTATTTGGGAAACCTACTACTACCGCAACGGTAGTGGATGAGGCGCCGAGTGAGGAAGTAATACCATATAAAATACCTATGAAAATTATTGAACATGTTATGGATAACCGCTATGAAGGGGATGGAACTGTCCATCCTGGTGATCATTTACTGTTTTTGCATGACTTATGCGGGTTATTCAAATGTGCAGGTATTGCTATGAATGAAGTTAGAAAGAAACTATTCTCTATGTCGCTGTCTGGTAAAGCGGCGCATTGGTATAAATTGCTGAAGAATGGTGATTCTCTTGATTGGGAGGACATTGTGCCTTTATTTTATTCCAAATTTTATCCTCCAAGTGAAATTCACAAAGATCGGAACCGCATATATAATTTCTGGCCTCATGATGGAGAGAGTATTGCCCAAGCTTGGGGGAGATTGAAGTCTTTAATTCTCAAATGTCCCATTCATGAGCTTCCTGGTAATGTTATTATTGATAATTTCTATGCACGACTTTCTTTTCAAGACAAGACCTTGCTGGATACTTCTTGTTCTGGATCATTTACACGCAATAAAGAAGAGTTTAAAAGGGACCTTCTTGATCGGATCTGTAACACCCCACTTTTTGCAACCTTGTTTATTTGTCCATAATGCAAAAATTAGGGGGAACAAAAACTTTTTCTTTAGACTACTTAAGATGAATTGCCTTGATATGTTTGTTATGATGAATTGCCTTGATCTGTTGGTAGATGAATTGTCTTGATTTGCTTGTTGAGTTTGTCTTGAGCTACCTCATAGAACAACACCCCTAGTGGTTAAACAAGCAACTCACCAAATAAAACACATGGGTGACTTAGGAAAGATTGTTTTCCTTGTTACTACATCAAACCTCTCTCCTGATGACAACATGAGTGTGCCATCTTGATTTTTCTCTTTGTAGTACAAGATAGCTCAATCATCCTTAATTCAAAACTTGGGATCATCTACCCCCAGCTACATCCCTCTCTTACACCCACTCATCCTTGTTGGTTTTGAGGCCATGTCGACCATCCGTGTCGACAGGCTTAAGATGTCCGAGACTTTGGCAATTGATCTCTAAGCATCCACAATGTTGTTGACTTCAATGCATGGATCTCATCTATGCAACATCCTCTTCAACCTCCACGTCTTGCATGACCTCATTCTAATCCTTGCAACTCATATACTCAACTTGATCTTGGTATCCTATCACATGTTCTAACCTCAAGATCACTTCTTCGCTCTCTTACCTCTTGTTTTGATTCCATTCAAGTTTAATCTTCACAAAACCAAGAGTGGAATGATGGGTACATTTTGTAGCCATCATCTACCCTTGAGAACACCTCCTCTCTAAATTAGTTTTCCTTCTCAAAACCCCTATTGTTTTTCCTTCTCTAGTTTTGAGTCACAAAACTACTTCTAGTTTTATTAAATATTTTCGAGAATATTTCTTCAAACAAAACAAAGAACTGAAATGGGTTTTGTTTCTCATCCCATTTCTACCACGTACTGATTTCTAAAACATTATTTTCTATCTTGTTTTGTTTTCAGCAAAAGGCTTGTTTTTGATACCTATACCATTTCTTGTTTTCCCTCTTGCTTAATTTTTACATTGGAGAAAGACTCTACTTTACTAGAGAAAGTAAGTAGAATATTTTGAACCCCTATGTTCCAACTAGTTTTTTTTTCTCAACACTTTCAAACTTCATTCCACTTGAGTTCATTCCCAATTGTCCCTAGACAATTGAGGTGTTTCAAATACTTTTCAAACAAGTTCTATTTCAAATAGCAACCTTTGCACATCTCTGATCTACCACATTGTATTTTCCCCCATCCTCCAATTCTTGATCAAATGGATGATCATCTGATACTTCCAAATCAATCCCAATTGACCTCTTATTTGAAGAGCAACTTATATCTCATCATACCCATCTCAATCCTCTATTATTTTTCATCATCACCTTGACCTCATGAATTGGTGTCACCATATTCATCCTTGTTATTGTATCATTTTTTCCATCACTATCATTCTAAACCTTGGATTCTTTATCACTTGTAGAAACCTATTTTCTTTGCATGACACAAGTGGTGCCGTGTGTCTTGCATAAGCACTTGAGTGCCATATGTCTCATCTTGTTTGGATTAGTCAATTCTCAAAATCTTGTGGTTCCACTATGATCATCATGCATGATGGAAAATATCTTTTGATGATTCATTTTTGCATGACATAAGAGTGGAGCCGGCCATGGTGTTGGCATGTCTTTTTCGGCCAGCCATCTTCTCTCCTCCTCTCCCATTACTACTCCACCTTGGGAAGCCTCTCCTCCTTTGTCCCTTCCCAATGCCACAAATAAATTCATCTTGGGTCAAATATCTCTTCCCCAAGCCAGCCACCCACCTCCACCAATCAAAGAAGGAGGCAGCCACCCCTCTCCCTCTATAAATTGGCCCTAGCCGGCCACCACCTCCCCCTTTGCTCTCATTTTTGCTCTCTCCACTCACACCCACTCCCTCTCCTCCTTCTCCCACGAGCTGCTGCTCCTCCTTGCTTGCATGGACGGCCATGGCCATGAAAAGCACTCCAAGATGCAGCTCCCTCCTCTCCCAAGCTTCCCCTCACCATGAGAGCTTCCCTCTCACTCTCTTCTCCCCTAATCTTTGATGAATCCAGCCCTATTTCTCCTTTCTCCTCTCACAAGATTGGATCTTGATGCAGGTGCATGTTGGTCCAAGCATGGAGAAGGTTGAACAATCCTCAGATCTGAAGCTCTTGACCAAAGTTCGTCCAAAAACTTGCTGTAATTTCTGCTATCTTGCTGTTTCAGATTCTGGTACGATCTTGTAAAATCCGCCAAATCTCGTGTGCAGATCCAAATCGAGTGATTCAAAGTTCCACAGATAGGTATTGAAAAGATCTACAACTTGGCGTTGGTCTCATCCTCAAATTCGTTACGGATTTGCATTGGTAAATAAAGTTCTGTAAACATGCAGAATCACTGTTTGTTAAATTTCTTCCGTTTTACAAAACCTTTTTGAACAAAATCAACTGTAGGTGAAAGCACTCTTTAGTACCTTCATTTTGGCGGTGGTTTCACTTCGATTGACCTCCTGAAACTGAAATGGTTCACAGATCAAGATCTGGACAGATCTGACTTTGTCGAATTAAACCAGGAGCTTGGGAACGAATTTTTGAATGAAACCAGTTGGGTAAGAACCATCTTTTCAATGCCTTTCAGATGCAGCAGACCTCATATTTTTATGTTTTATGTACGATTTGTGGTGAATTAAACTTGTTCTGTGTGTTCTGCAGACATGACTGTTAGCTTTTAAATCACCAAAAATCCATTTTGAAACCTAATTGAGTGATTCCAGTTTTGTAGGACTGCCGGATGTTTTCTTAATCATCTCAAACAAGTTTCACACCTTTATCTGTTCTGTAACTCCAGAGAGAAAGCAAATGGTACAGACATGCAGTAAACTTGTCAACCCATTTGTGAGAGTTTCAGAAACAGTTTGAACCCAAATCCAATTGTGTGTGTATCTCTGTTTAAATATCTTTCAAATGCCAGTGGTCTCATATTTTTAGGATTTTTCTACGATTTATGGCTTACAGATCTTGTTTTCTATACAGTCAGATTCAAAGAAATTCCTAAAATTGTAGGATTAATATTTTTGAGTGAATCCAATTGGGTTAGTCTTGTATTAGTACTGGCCATCTAGGAAAAATACTATTAGTCTCTGTTCATACATATTTGTTGCTGTTAGTAATGTATATGTGTGACATGCATTGTTGAAGCAAAACTTTTCGGTTTATTTAAAACCCTTGACCAACTCTTTTTACTAGAGTTGGGCAACCTTTGTTTTATGCTTGCAAAACAAAACATCTGCAACTTAACATTAGCTCTTTTGTTTTGTTTAAGTTTTCAAATGATGTGGAATATGGTTTGCTTCCTATTTTGGATGATGTGTTATGTGAGCAAACTAAGTTAGGAAAACTGTTTTCTACTTTTCCAAAAATGGTTGAAAATGTTTAGTGAATGTATTTGGTGTCAAACTAATGCTCTTGTCCTCTTTATGATGTTATCTACCAGGGGATATTTGGTTTACACCATGGTGATAACCGAGAGAGGCAATTGCTAAGTTGTGATGCACTCATACCTTTACTAGGTAAATAAATGGGGTTTTCTAAATTAAAACTCTTAAAGTTGTTTTGTGGTATCTATAAGTCCTTAGTATGTTATACCTTGGCTGCATGGTTAGTTGTTGATTGTTGAATGTTGTCTTGTTGATGCAATGAGATTGATTGTGTTCCTTTTATATTTTCCGGCGATAGATGCGAACAATTCCGGAGAAGAAGAAGTGGAATCGGACGAGGATTTTATTTATATATGTTGTTGGAATTCTTATATTGATGGAGTTGAAGAAGTACATGGACAAATAAGCCAAGGCAAGCCATCTTTTGATCTCTGACTTGGTGTCTAGTTGGATGTCATTTGTTGATGTCCAAAGCACCTTAATTCTATGTGTGTTATTCTCTCTATTTGTGTCATCTATGTGTGATTGCAAGTGGGGTACTCCCTAGTGGTGATACTCCACTATTGTCCTTGTGTTATGGGATGCATGGTATTATGGCCGTGCTATTCCACTTGGTCATCTTGTATGCTCAACTTGAGCATCTTCCCTCTCAAGATAGTAACTTACACCACACCCACCACTTTCGTAATTTAGAGGCATCAATGTCATGAACTTGGTATATTCTCAACTTGAGAGGAGTATGCCGTGTACCCATTGGAGAGTATGTTGGATAGTGATACTCCACTATCTAAGTTGTATATTTAGCACCACAAATCTGAAAGTATAATCCTCTTTGTGTTGTCATCATACATGCTTATCTTAAGCGAGTATGATCCACTCATTACCCCCTTTTACACCACCTATGGCGTGATGACTCTCATCTCGGCCGTAGTGCAATAGTAGTTCCACTCATGAAACTATAGGTTGGGAACCCCTCAAGGCTTACCTTGTTGTAAATGTTTGTGAAAACCTTGGGTAAGTTAACTCTACTCAAGTGTATGTTTTGGAAAGGCAATGTTTGGAACAAGGTTGTTCGGAGGAAATATGGTTGGTTGTGGACAAGCAAAGGAAGTGTGGGTGAAATGTGTTTTTAAAAAGGAGCACTCGCGTATAAGTGTACACCAGCCCAACTTTTATCGCGCAACCACTCTACCCTGGTGTGGGACGGGGCTTAGCCCGTAGTTTGTTGAAGCTGGCAGGAGCACCCTTCACAACTTTCTAGGGAGGGTCATGACGACCTCCGACGCCGGGTTGCGCTCTGGAGGAGGCAATACACTGTCTTAACTGATAGCCGGACGATTACTGAGGGTCTTCTGTCATGGCGCCGGAGATACGCTCAAAAGGAGGTATGCTGCCGGGGTGCCGGGAAGGGGTAAGCCCGCAGGGAAGGACTCGTGCTAGTGGAGATGGGCGAAAGGTTATGTCCGGGTATCCGTCGTGGCATATGTTGTTATGCGGGGATGATGCCCACACGATAGGTATCCGGATAGTTGTGGGGAAAGTGTGCAAACTCTGCAGAGTCAAATCTATTCGAATAGCCGCGTCCGCGGTCATGGACGGGTTGCAAAGGTCTACCTTTACCGGGGCTTGTGTTTTGTTTTGATAAATGCTTTGCAAAGAAAGTGTTGTGTTGGATGTACCGGAAGGGTACGGAAAAAGGGCGTGTGTCGACCATATGGAGATGGTCGTGGAAAAATAAGACCAAGTGGGGAGCTTTTTCCTAGTGTTTCATGTAGAGGAACTCTTCTTTAACAAAGATATAGAGATGTCATAGGTATCTTTTGAAGTATCTTCTTCAATAAAGATATAGGTATGTCACAAGTAATTCTCTAGCATTCCCGTCAACCGAGATGGACTTATGCTACCTCATCCTCAATAAAGGTCTAGATATGTCTTAGAACTTCCTAAGCGTTCCCATCAATTGAGATGGCGGTGTGCTATCTTTCCTCCTAGATGTTTAGTGGGATGTCCTTGAAACACCATAGTGTCCGCATCACTTGAGATGCCGGCATGCTATATCCACAAGAGAAACTGATTCTCTTTCACATGCTATATCCACAAGAGAAACTGATTCTCTTTCACATGCTATATCCACAAGAGAAACTGATTTTCTTTCACATGCTATATCCACAAGAGAAACTATCCTTCTTCTCTTGTCTCTTTTAGTTAGCATTGTTAGCACCTTTCTTGATGGTTTGCGAGTACAATTCCAATGTACTCACGGCTTTGTCCCCGGCTATTTACTTGGCCGGACTCGGAGGAACACGATGGATGAAGAAGGAGTTGACGACGTCTATGCGAGCTAGGAACGTCTTCCCGCTCAGTTGCTCGTAGGGTTATGGCGGATGACTTGGGTACTACGCTGCTGAAGTGATGATGCTACTCCGATGTTTAGTTAGGTCCTTCGAGGCTATTATGTAATTGATCGGTCATGTGACCATCGTTGTAATTTTCTTATTCCGCTTTGTAATGGATGGTGAAATTTGATATCGGTTCGGTTATGTGTTCACGACGCACCGATCATGGGATCGTGAGCTGTATACATAACGAGGAATTTCGGACAGCTAGTCCGGGGTCCCCACAGAGCTGGTATCAGAGCTATCCTGACTGTAGGAGACCTTAGTTAGCATGGACGTTAGTTAGAAAAACAATTACTTGGGGAAAAACTATTTATGAAACAAATTGTTTCTTTAATCGGAAGTATAGCTTCTACTCCTCTTATTTATTCAAAGCTTCTAAATTCTTATCTCTCCGCTTTATAAAAAGGTTTGAAAATTCTTGCTCTATTGTCTCATCCTCTTTCAAACCTACATATTGGACGATGTCCCCAACTCGGACCGGAGACTCAAAACTCAAAGACGGATCAATCCCTCAGGAAGTCTCATGTATATCCAACAACAGCTATTGAAGATTGGACGCCGACTTAGCCGTGCTCATGTAGGGATGATAACATCATATCTTGGTTGTCACCAAAGTATGTCAAAGATCTGACCTTGTTCCTCCGTGGACATGCACTTTTGCAGTCGTCAGGGATCAAGTCCTTAGTTCTTGACTAGTAATTTTTAGGCCAGCCACCAGAAGTTGCCGACTTTGGGAGCACCTCAACAACTACCCCTCTGAAGACCTCACGTCCTTGGGATGATGAGACCATAAGATCTACATAGTTTTCGCCTCCACCTCAACATCGACGAGTCAACGTCAGGCCTGCGTCACCACCAACTGTTACAAGGATCCCTATTGAAGTCGATGCCATCAAGATGAAGATGTCGATATATGTGACCAGACCCAAGCCAATAGGATGGATAGGACAAACTCAATCGCTTTGATTGAACTACCCCCGCGTATTAGGCATCCGTGAGGTACTTAGAGTACCATGTCTGGTTTGATGATTGCTTGTGGTCCCCTAGTGTGCTGCCTTGAGTGTTTGCATCTGTTTGTTGTGTGCATGTATGTCTTGCTATTTAGACGTTTCCGCCTTTTTTTTAATTGTTTGAAATTTGTGAAACAGAAATTAAAAATGGAAATCTGGCAGTGTACTGTTTTGATAATAAAAATAGTTTGGTAGCTCCGATTGATGTGATTCCAATTGCACTAGAGCCAGTATGAAATTATCTTTCAGACGCCACTGACCTTGTAATTTTAGGATTTTTGTGCGATTTTTAATAAATAAAACTTGATCACTGTTTCTGGTTAGTATTTTGAGTCTCAAAAATTGAAAAATAAATATTTTTGAATGATTCCAATTGTGTTCATCTTGTTTTGTTACTGTGCATCTAGGAAAAATACCAGTAGCCTCTGTTAGTGGTATTTTGTCTCTGGTTATGGTTGTATGGGTGTCACATGTAATGATAGGATTAAAATTTGCCTCGCCGATGTTTTGCTAACTGTTAGTTAGTTGGATAGGTTAACGGAAGGCTCTAACTCTAACCTAGTTAGCAGTTGTTTTTCAACCGTCAGGAAAAACTAACCCAGACCCCTATCTACGACGACTACTTTCAAGATCAGCTGGAGCGACTCTACCACGCCAAGAAAGCAGAAGCCCCTACCTTCAAGAGTGACTGCACCTCGGCGAGAAGACATACTAATTTGGTCTAACCTTAGAGCATTATCGCGCTAACCTCGGGGGTATCTTTTTAAAAACCACCCTGTAACTTACCGTCTAACAAGCTGAGGGGACAATAGCTTCAAAGCCAAGCTACATCACATGGTTCATCTGGTCCTCATCAAGTGAAGACTCCTGAAGATACCTCAAGAACTCAAGACTTTAGGCATAGTCTACCCGCTCACTCTAGTTGGTATAAGTCAGCACCGACCCGCCAGCTGATGATTGTCTTCGACGACCTCTGTTGCTGTTTCATATGGATACCGACTAGGTGTTTCATCAACTTACTAACTCACCGCGCATCCCCTATGGTTTAGTTAACACCGTGAGTGCCTCTTGAAGTGGTGATCTGCATGTCGCCCCCGAAGATTCTTCAACTGAACAAGGAAGATCGACGACTGCTTCAGAAGCCCGATAGAACCACAAGCGCGAAGCTCGAGTTTTTCCAAAAGCCCGATGAAAAATCTTAAGGGTGGAAGACTTCGTCTTCCACTAAAATCAAGCTAACTCTAAAAAGTTTTCAGCCCTGCTCAAGCACAGTTGGGTGCACTAACCCTCCCACAGTCTTGAACCTCCGCTAGGACCGTGAAGAAACTATAGATCCAACACCTGCATGGAGTAGTCAACCCTTCACGAAGCTTGCCCTCGGAAGAAATCCATCATGTCTCCCAGAAGATGAAGCAAACGACTTTCTCTACAACGGCACGTCTACAGAAGAATGGAGTCTGACTTTGGTTAAACTTTATAACCCCTCTAGTTCTACACTCAGTAATCTCGGGACGAGATTATTTTAAGGGTGGAAGATCTGTAACACCCCAACTTTTGCAACCTTGATTAGTTGTCCTTATTGCAAAAATCAGGGGGAACAAAAACTTTTTCTATAAACTAATTAAGATGAATTGCCTTGATTTGTTTGTTATAATGAATTGCTTTGATCTGTTGGTAGCTGGATTGTCTTGTTTTGTTTGTTGAGTTTTTTCTTGAGCTACTTCAAAGAACAACACCTCTAGTGGTCAGCCAAACAACTCACCTAATAAAACACATGTGTGGCTCAGGAAAAATTATTTTCCTTCTTACTACATCAAACATCTTCTCCCGATGGCAACATGAGTGTGCCATCTTGATATTTCTCTTTGTAGTATAATCTAGCTCAATCATCCTTAATTCAAAACTTGGGATCGTCTACCCCTAGACTACATCCCTCTCTTACACCCACTCATCCTTGTTGGTTTTGAGGCCATGTCGACCATCCGTGTCGACAGGCTTAAAATGTCCGGACTTTGGCAATTGATCTCTAAGCACCTACAAGTTATTGTTGACTTCAATGCATGGATCTCATCTATGCAACATCCTCTTCAACCTCCACGTCTTGCATGACCTCATTCTAATCCTTGCAACTCTTATACTCCACTTGATCTTGAATCCTATCCCATGTTCTAACCTCAAGATCACTTCTTGCACTCTTGCCTCTTGTTTTTGATTCCATTCAAGTTTAATCTTCACAAAGCCAAGAGTGGAATGATGGGTACATTTTGTAGCCACTCATCTACCCTTGAAAACACCTCCCTCTAAATTAGTTTTCTTCCTCAAAACCCCTATTGTTTTTCCTTCTCAAGTTTTGAGTCACAAAACTACTTCTAGTTTATTAAATATTTTCGAAAATATTTCTTCAAAGAAAACAAAGAACTGAAATGGGTTTTGTTTCTCATCCCATTTCTACCAAGTACTGATTTCTAAAACATTACTTTATATCTTTGCTTCCTTTTTAACAAAAAGCTTGTTTATGGTACCTATACCATTCCTTGTTTTCCCTCTTGCTTAATTTTTACCTTGGAGAAAGACTCTACTTTGCTAGAGAAAGTAAGTAGAACATTTTGAACTCCTATGTTCCAACTAGTTTTTATCTCTCAACACTTTCAAACTTCCATTCCACTTGAGTACATTCCCAATTGTCCCTAGACAATTGAGGTGTTTCAAATACTTTTCAAACAAGTTCTATTTCAAATAGCAAACTCTTGCACATCTCTGATCTACCACATTGTATTCCCCTCCATCCTTCAATTCTTGAGCAAATGGATGATCATTTGATACTCCCAAATCACTCCCAATTGACCTCTTATTTGAAGAGCAACTTATATCTCATCATACCCATCTCAATCCTCTATTATTTTTCATCATCACCTTGACCTCATGAATTGGTGTCACCATATTCATCATTGTTATTGTATCATTTTTTCCATCACTATCATTCTAAACCTTGGACTCTTTATCACTTGTAGAAACCTATTTTCTTTGCATGACACAAGTGGTGCCATGTGTCTTGCATAAGCACTTGAGTGCCATTTCTCTCATCTTGTTTGGATTAGTCAATTCTCAAAATCTTGTGGTTCCACTATGATCATCATGCATGATGGAAATTATCTTTTGATGATTCATTTTTGCATGACATAAGAGTGGAGCCGGCCATGGTGTTGGCATGTCTTTTTCGGCCAGCCATCTTCTCTCCTCCTCTCCCATTACTACTCCACCTTGGGAAGCCTCTCCTCCTTTGTCCCTTCCCAATGCCACAAATAAATTCATCTTGGGTCAAATATCTCTTCCCCAAGCCAGCCACCCACCTCCACCAATCAAAGAAGGAGGCAGCCACCCCTCTCCCTCTATAAATTGGCCCTAGCCGGCCACCACCTCCCCCTTTGCTCTCATTTTTGCTCTCTCCACTCACACCCACTCCCTCCCCTCCTTCTCCCACGAGCTGCTGCTCCTCCTTGCTTGCATGGCCGGCCATGGCCATGAAAAGCACTCCAAGATGCAGCTCCCTCCTCTCCCAAGCTTCCCCTCACCATGAGAGCTTCCCTCTCACTCTCTTCTCCCCTAATCTTTGATGAATCCAGCCCTATTTCTCCTTTCTCCTCTCACAAGATTGGATCTTGATGCAGGTGCATGTTGGTCCAAGCATGGAGAAGGTTGAGCAATCCTCAGATCTGAAGCTCTTGACCAAAGTTCGTCCAAAAACTTGCTGTAATTTCTGCTATCTTGCTGTTTCAGATTCTGGTACGATCTTGTAAAATCCGCCAAATCTCGTGTGCAGATCCAAATCGAGTGATTCAAAGTTCCACGGATAGGTATTGAAAATATCTACAACTTGGCGTTGGTCTCATCCTCAAATTCGTTATGGATTTGCATTGGTAAATAAAGTTCTGTAAACATGCAGAATCACTGTTTGTTAGATTTCTTCCGTTTTATAAAACGTTTTTGAGCAAACTCAACGGTGGGTGAAAGCCCTCTCCAGTACCTTCATTTTGGCGTTGGTTTCACTTCAAATGACTTCCTGAAATTGAAATGGTTCACAGATCAAGATCTGGTCAGATCTGACTTTGTCGAATTAAACCAGGAGCTTGGAAACGAATTTTTGAATGAAACCAGTTGGGTAAGAACCACCTTTTCAATGCCTTTCATATGCAACTGACCTCATATTTTTATGATTGATGTACGATTTGTGGTGAATTAAACTTGTTCTGTGTGTTCTGCAGACATGACTGTTAGCTTTTAATTCATCAAAAATCCATTTTTGAACTTAATTGAGTGATTTCAATTCGGTAGGACTACTAGATGTTTTCTTAATCATCTCAAACAAGTTTGAAACCTTTATCTTTTCTGAAACTCCATAGTTAAAGCAAATGGTGAAAACATGCAGTAACCTTGTCAATCCATTTGTGAGAGTTTCAGAAACAATTTGAACCCAAATCCAATTGTGTGTGCATCTCTGTTTAGATATCTTTCAAATGCCAGTGGTCTCATATTTTTAGGATTTTTCTACGATTTATGGCTTACAGATCTTGTTTTCTGTACAGTCAGATTCAAAGAAATTCCTAAAATTGTAGGTTTAATATTTTTGGGTGATTCTAATTGGGTTAGTCTTGTATTAGTACTGGCTATATAGGAAAAATATTATTAGTCTCTGTTCATACATATTTGTTACTGTTAGTAATGTTTATGTGTGACATGCATTGTTGAAGCAAAACTTTTCGGTTTATTTAAAACCCTTGACCAACTCTTCTTAGTAGAGATGGGCAACCCTTGTTTTATGCTTGCAAAATAAAACCTCTGCAACCTAACATTAGCTCTTTTGTTTTGCTTAAGTTTTCAAATGATGTGGAATATGGTTTGCTTCCTATTTTGGATGTTGTGTTATGTGAGCAAACTAAGTTAGGAAAACTGTTTTCTACTTTTACAAAAATGTTAGAAAATGTTTTGTGAATGTATTTGATGTCAAACTAATGCTCTTGTCCTCTTTATGATGTTATCTACCAGGGGATGTTTGGTTTATACCATGGTGATAACCGAGAGAGGCAATTGCTAAGTTGTGATGCACTCATATCTTTACTAGGTAAATAAATGGGGTTTTCTAAATTAAAACTCTTAAAGTTGCTTTGTGGTATCTATAAGTCCTTAGTATGTTATACCTTGGCTGCATGGTTAGTTGTTGATTGTTGAATGTTGTCTTGTTGATGCAATGAGATTGATTGTGTTCCTTTTATATTTTCCGGCGATAGATGCGAACAATTTCGGAGAGGAAGAAGTGGAATCGGACAAGGATTTTATTTATATATGTTGTTGGAATTCTTATATTGATAGAGTTGAAGAAGTACATGGACAAATAAGCCAAGGCAAGCCATCTTTTGATCTCTGACTTGGTGTCTAGTTGGATGTCATTTGTTGATGTTCAAAGCACCTTGATTCTATGTGTGTTATTCTCTCTATTTATGTCATCTATGTGTGATTGCAAGTGGGGTACTCACTAGTGGTGATACTCCACTATTGTCCTTGTGTTATGGGATGCATGGTATTATGGCCGTGCTATTCCACTTGGTCATCTTGTATGCTCAACTTGAGCATCTTCCCTCTCAAGATAGTAACTTACACCACACCCACCACTTTTGTAATTTAGAGGTATCAATGTCATGATCTTGGTATATTCTCAACTTGAGAGGAGTATGCCGTGTACCCATTGGAGAGTATGTTGGATAGTGATACTCCACTATCTAAGTTGTATATTTAGCACCACAAATCTGGAAGTATAATCCTCCTTGTGTTGTCATCATACATGCTTATCTTAAGCGAGTATGATCCACTCATTACCCCCTTTTACACCATCTATGGCGTGATGACTCTCATCTCAGCCGTAGTGCAATAGTAGTTCCACTCATGAAACTATAGGTTGGGAACCCCTCAAGGCTTACCTTGTTGTAAATGTTTGTGAAAACCTTGGGTAAGTTAACTCTACTCAAGTGTATGTTTTGGAAAGGCAATGTTTGGAACAAGGTTGTTCGGAGGAAATATGGTTGGTTGTGGACAAGCAAAGGAAGTGTGGGTGAAGTGTGTTTTTAAAAAGGAGCACTGCGTATAAGTGTACACCAGCCCAACTTTTATCGCGCAACCACTCTACCCTGGTGTGGGACGGGGCTTAGCCCGTAGTTTGTTGAAGCTGGCAGGAGCACCCTTCACAACTTTCTAGGGAGGGTCATGACGACCTCCGACGCCGGGTTGCGCTCCGGAGGAGGCAATACACCTGTCTTAACCGATAGCCGGACGATTACCGAGGGTCTTCGTCATGGCGCCGGAGATACGCTCAAAAGGAGGTATGCTGCCGGGGTGCCGGGAAGGGGTAAGCCCGCGAGGGAAGGACTCGTGCTAGTGGAGATGGGCGAAAGGTTATGTCCGGGTATCCGTCGTGGCATATGTTGTTATGCGGGGATGATGCCCACACGATAGGTATCCGGATAGTTGTGGGGAAAGTGTGCAAACTCTGCAGAGTCAAATCTATTCGAATAGCCGCGTCCGCGGTCATGGACGGGTTGCAAAGGTCTACCTTTACCGGGGCTTGTGTTTTGTTTTGATAAATGCTTTGCAAAGAAAGTGTTATGTTGGATGTACCGGAAGGGTACGGAAAAAGGGCGTGTGTCGACCATATGGAGATGGTCGTGGAAAAATAAGACCAAGTGGGGAACTTTTTCCTAGTGTTTCATGTAGAGGAACTCTTCTTCAACAAAGATATAGAGATGTCATAGGTATCTTTTGAAGTATCTTCTTCAATAAAGATATAGGTATGTCACAGTAATTCTCTAGCATTCCCATCAACTGAGATGGACTTATGCTACCTCATCCTCAATAAAGGTCTAGATATGTCTTAGAACTTCCTAAGCGTTCCCATCAATTGAGATGGCGGTGTGCTATCTTTCCTCCTAGATGTTTAGTGGGATGTCCTTGAAACACCATAGTGTCCGTATCACTTGAGAGGCCGGCATGCTATATCCACAAGAGAAACTGATTCTCTTCCACATGATATATCCACAAGAGAAACTGATTCTCTTCCACATGCTATATCCACAAGAGAAACTGATTCTCTTCCACATGCTATATCCACAAGAGAAACTATTCTTCCTCTCTTGTCTCTTTTAGTTAGCTCGGTTAGCATCTTTCTTGATGGTTTGCGAGTACAATTCCAATGTACTCACGGCTTTGTCCCTGGCTATTTACTTGGCCAGACTTGGAGGAACACGAAGGATGAAGAAGGAGTTGACGACGTCTATGCGAGCTAGGAACGTCTTCCCAGTCAGTTGCCTGTAGGGTTATGGCAGATGACTTGGGTACTACGCTGCTGAAGTGATGTTGCTACTCTGATGTTTAGTTATGCCCTTCGAGGCTATTATGTAAAGGATGGTCATGTGACCATCATTGTAATTTTCTTATTCCGCTTTGTAATGGATGGTGTAATTTGATATCAGTTCGGTTATGTGTTCACGACACACTGATCATGGGATCGTGAGCTGTATACATAACAGGGTATTTCGGACAGTTAGTCCGGGGTCCCCACAGGATCCAAGAAAATACTGAAGGTTGAGAGAACGACAAGGATAGAGAATCTGGTATAATTTATGATTATAAATGCATTGAAGCTTTTATGGATACTGATGAATTTCGTAATATGAGTGCTACATATGGTCTTGATTCTCAAGTTGCTGCAAATCTTTATAAAGCTTTTGCCTCTCATTATGAATTGCCTAAGAAGAATTTTGACAAGTATCATGAACCGTATAAAGATAAAATTGATTCATCTATTAATAAGTGTGTTGTAGTTGAAAGCTGCCGATCATGTTATTCCCGAAGCTTATATTGA
>NC_061512.1:140359779-140415428 GCF_022539505.1 Lolium rigidum
AAAACTATTGTGGTGAAGAATATGTACTTATGTGTCTTATTTCTTAATAAGTTGCTTGTTGAGCGGTAACCATGTTTCTGGGGACGCCATCAACTTTTACCTTTGTTGAATATCATGTGAGTTGCTATGCATGTTCGTCTTGTCTCGAAGTAAGGGCGATTTTCATGATCAAATGGTTTGAGTATGCATATTGTTAGAGAAGAACATTGGGCCGCTAACTAAAGCCATGATTCATGGTGGAAGTTTCAGTTTGGACAATTAATCCTCAATCTCTTATGAGAATTTTAACTCGTTGTTGAATGCTTATGCATTAAAGAGGAGTCCATTATCTGTTGTCTATGTTGTCCCAAGTATGGATGTCTAAGTTGAGAATAATCAAAAGCGAGAAATCCAATGCGAGCTTTCTCCTTAGACCTTTGTACAGAGCGGCATAGAGGTACCCCTTTGTGACACTTGGTTGAAACATATGCTATGCTATGATAATCCATGTTAATCCAAGCTAATTAGGACAAGGTGCGAGCACTATTGGTATACTATGCATGAGGCTTGCAACTTATAGGATATCTTATACATAACACATATGCTTTATTACTACCGTTGACAAAATTGTTTCTTGTTTTCAAAATGAAAAGCTCTAGCACAAATATAGTAATCCATGCTTCCCTCTGCGAAGGGCCATTCTTCTACTTTATTGTTGAGTCAGCACCTATTCTTTCTATCTTAGAAGCAAACACTTGTATCAACTCGTGTGCATTGATTCTTACATGTTTACCTATTGCACTTGTTATATTACTTTGTGTTGACAATTATCCATGAGATATACATGTTGAAGTTGAAAGCAACCGCTGAAACTTATATCTTCCTTTGTGTTGCTTCAATGCCTTTACTTTGAATTTATTGCTTTATGAGTAACTCTTATGCAAGTCTTATTGATGCTTGTCTTGAAAGTATTATTCATGAAAAGTCTTTGCTATATGATTCATTTGTTTACTCATTATCTTCACCATTGCTTCGAATCGCTGCATTCATCTCATATGCTTTACAATAGTATGATCAAGATTATGATAGCATGTCACTTCGAAATTATCTTTGTTATCGTTTACCTACTCGAGGGCGAGTAGGAACTAAGCTTGGGGATGCTTGATACGTCTCAAACGTTTCTATAATTTCTTATGTTCCATGCTACTTTTATGATGATACTCACATGTTTTATACACATATATGTCATTATTATGCGTTTTCCGGAACTAGCCTATTGACGAGATGCCGAAGAGCCGCTGCAGTTTGCTACTTTTATGATGATACTCACATGTTTTATACACATTATATGTCATTATTATGCATTTTCCGGCACTAACCTATTGACGAGATGCCGAAGAGCCGCTTGTCATGTTTCTCGCTGTTTTTGGTTTCAGAAATCCTAGTAAGGAAATATTCTCGGAATTGGACGAAATCAATGCCCAGGGGTCTTATTTTTCCACGAAGCTTCCAGAAGACCGAGGGAGATACGAAGTGGGGCGACGAGGCGACGCCACACTAGGGCGGCGCGGCCCAGGCCCTGGCCGCGCGGCCCTAGCGTGTGGGGCCCCTGTCAGCCCTCCGTCTCCGCTCTTCCGCCTACTTAAAGCCTTCGTCGCGAAAACTCCAGTACCGAGAGCCCCGATACGGAAAACCTTCCAGAGACGCCGCCGCCGCCAATCCCATCTCGGGGGATTCAGGAGATCGCCTCCGGCACCCTGCCGGAGAGGGGAATCATCTCCCGGAGGTCTCTTCATCACCATGATCGCCTCCGGATCGATGTGTGAGTAGTTCACCCCTGGACTATGGGTCCATAGGGAGTAGCTAGATGGTTGTCTTCTCCTCATTGTGCTATCATGTTAGATCTTGTGAGCTGCCTATCATGATCAAGATCATCTATCTGTAATGCTACATGTTGTGTTTGTTGGGATCCGATGAATATTGAATACTATGTCAAGTTGATTATCAATCTGTCATATATGTTGTTTATGTTCTTGCATGCTCTCCGTTGCTAGTAGAGGCTCTGGCCAAGTTGATACTTGTGACTCCAAGAGGGAGTATTTATGCTCGATAGTGGGTTCATGCCTCCATTGAATCTGGGACGAGTGACGAAAAGTTCTAAGGTTGTGGATGTGCTGTTGCCACTAGGGATAAAACATCGATGCTTTGTCTAAGGATATTTGTGTTGATTACATTACACACCATATTTAATGCAATTGTCTGTTGTTTGCAACTTAATACTGGAAGGGGTTCGGATGATAACCTGAAGGTGGACTTTTTAGGCATAGATGCATGTCTGGATAGCGGTCTATGTACTTTGTCGTAATGCCCCGATTAAATCTCATAGTACTCATCATGATATATGTATGTGCATTGTTATGCCTTCTTTATTTGTCAATTGCCCAACTGTAATTTGTTCACCCAACATCTGTTTATCTTATGGGAGAGACACCACTAGTGAACTATGGACCCCGGTCCATTCTTTACATCTGAAATACAATCTACTGCAATTGTTCGTTACTGTTCTTCGCAAACAAACATCATCATCCACGCTATACATCTAATCATTTGTTTACAGCAAGCCGGTGAGATTGACAACCTCACTGTTACGTTGGGGCAAAGTACTTTGATTGTGTTGTGCAGGTTCCATGTTGGCGCCGGAATCCCTGGTGTTGCGCCGCACTACACTCCGCCACCAACAACCTTCACGTGTTCCTTGACTCCTACTGGTTCAATAACCTTGGTTTCTTACTGAGGGAAAACTTACCGTTGTGCGCATCACACCTTCCTCTTGGGGTTCCCAACGGACATGTCGACTACGCGCCATCAGTCACCGACCCTGAAGATGAAAACACAATGGCAAAATATCACCAAGTCTACGTGATTGGAGAGTCAAGCCGACCAGAAGATGAAGCGTCGGAAGCTTTCAATGATTTTGGCAACCCGTACATCGACCACGCGAACCTCACTCGCGGAACAGGCCCCAAATACGCCGGCCCCACGCTGCGAGAGAGGGTGCAACTACCACAAGTAGCTTGAGATAGAGCTGGAAGAGCCATGAACGACACAGAGCCGATGACCACAACAACTTCGATAGAAGAATTGCACGCATATCAATATAGACTCGCTCGTGTTGGACGTGAGTTAGAAAAACAAAGAAAAATACTCGACGATAGAAGAGCTGCAGCTTCCGCGTCAAGTGCGCGCAGGGCCAACCTGAGCCGACAATCAGGATCGACGGGAGATAGTCACACAGCGGCAGACGCGAGAGGAAGATCTCGGCTAGCCAATGTGCCTGAGCATGAAAGAGAGAACCTGATACAAAACCTCAACATGTCCTTTATGTCGATATATACAAGAGGGCACATCATCCCTAAAACACCGAAAGCAGGATATTTGGTGACACATGCTTTCATGCTAGCATCCAAACCACTTGCGGGAGATCCCAGGGAAGCATTGTATAACCTGGCCATGGCAGGAGGTGGAATCATGGGGACATCAATACAAGCATCGACTACACCGCAACCCGAGAGCGCGCCAAGGAAAAATAATCGTCAACCTACTTCGGCAGCGTGAGATCCCCCTCGAGCGGGTGACGCAAGAGATACGACGATACAAGCACGGGTTGATAGAGCACGACATGAGAGAAGAGAACGTCGGCACTCACCAGAAGTCGACGAAGAGGATATGTGCGGGCTCCCTTGTTTTACTCGACGAGTCCGTAAAACTCGGGTTCCTTCTGGGTTTAAGTTACCCGATAATTACAAAAAAAATTGATGGCTTGTAAGACCCAGAGGATTGGCTGATAGATTACCTGGAAATGGTGAAGTTGACGGGTGGAACTAGAGCAACAGCCATGCAGAGCTCTAGGTTCACCTCAGCGGCCCCGCAAGATTGTGGATAAATAAACTACCGGAAGGATCCATCGACAGCTGGGAGACTCTCGAGGACTTATTCGTGAAAAACTTCCGCTCAATGTGCAAGAAACCTGCATCAATAGAGGTATTGAGGGCTTGCAAGCAGAAGTATGATGAACAAATGAGGATGTATATCCAGCGATGGAACATCATAAAAAATTCAGCAGAAAACATATATGACGAAAGAGCAATTGACGCATTTGTTTCGGGGATCCGAAGAAGGGACTTAATCGAGGATTTGGGTAGATCCAAGCCGAGAGCAATAGCAGATCTCATGGAGATAGCGAATCGCTGGGCGGATGGCGAAGATGTTGTTCATAATAAACGGCACAGATCACCCGAGGAAGATCGCAACAGAAACAACAACCAAAATAGACGACGATATTTTTGTCACTTCTCAGATTACGACGGTCCCAGCCAAGTGGCGGCTGGCTTCCGAGGAAACAGTGGAGGAAATCATTTGGATGATTACCAGAGAGGTAACGAGCAGCGCAATGATCATAGAGATGCGCCAAGCTCCAGTAGACAAAATAATCGACCAAGGTTCCAGAGGCCATACAATATATCACCCGAAGATCTTCTAAATGGGCCATGACAGATGCACTTTTTTCCTTGACAGTGAAGGGAAAAGACGGTCAGGACACCTTCAGAAGGACTGCCGAACATTCCTAGCTCTGCATAGATATGCGGAGCATATAAATGCAAAAGCAGCAAACATGGGGCCAAGGAGCGAGGTTCAGCTGCCACCACCACACGCAATCACTAGCGAAAATCAACATCAGTTGCAGTTGGCGGCAGCTCCAACCAACAACGGCCCTTACATTGACACAATAGGAGCAGTGTCGATGATTTAGAAAGGGAGACCCTCAAATAGGACGCAAAAGGTAATTTTGCGACAGGTATATATGGCAGAGAACATGCCTCCACCAACCATCGAGTACCTCAATTGGTCGGCACAGGACATAGGATTCACTCAAGCGGATCATCCACCTCAAGTTCCACGACCAAGACAATCAGCTATGATTTTACCGACAGTGATCGCATGATTCGAGGTTTCGCGCATATTCATCGACGGACGAAGCAGTTTGAACCTCATGTACGCAGATACATTGAGGAAGTTGAATATTTCCCTGGCAAACTTGACTCCAACGGACACACGTTTCCATGGCATCACACCAAATAAGCCAAACTATCCTTTGGGAAAGATAAACCTCGACGTACAATTTGGAACTCGAGAAAATTTCAGGAGCGAGAAGCTGGAGTTTGAAGTTATCGACTGTCCATCACAGTATCATGCCATATTGGGACGATCCGCATATGCCAGATTCATGGTTGTACCACACTATACGTACCTTTTATGGAAGATTCCTGGTCCTAATGGCCCAATCACAGTGAAAGGAAGTTTTGCAATGGCAGATAAGTGCCACAAGGATTTTCATAGGCTTTCCGAAAATTTTGGGATGCATGCTGAGTATGAAGCTTTAAGCTTACCACAAACTACGACGTACTACCCGACGGAGAAGGCCACTCAAGGATCAAACCTTCGACACCTCCAAGAATTCCAAGGAAGTGCAGATTCACCCGATGGATCCTAAGAAGACGACAGCTATCGCAACAAATATGGATAGTGCATAGGAAAGCGTGCTCGTCGATTTCCTCCGTGAGCGCTGGGAAATCTTCGCATGGTGTCCACCTGACATGCCAGGAGTACCCAGGGAACTCGCCGAGCACCCCCTTAATCTAGATTCCAGAGCTAGGCCATTCTGACAACCTTTGCGGCATTTCTCCAAGCCAAATCACAAAGCTATGCTATCAAAGATTAATCGACTTCGAGAAGCAAATTTTGTCAAAGAACTACATACCGAGGCCACATGGGTCGCTAACCCAGTTTTGGTCCCGAAGAAAAACATTGATGTCCTTCGCATGTGCGTCGACTTCACGTGTCTCAATAAACATTGTCCAAATGATCACTTTCCCCTCCCGAGGATCGATCAAATTATCGACTCCACAGCGGGATGCGAACGTCTTTTCTTCCTGGACGCATATTTTGGTTACAACCAGATCCGCTTAAAAGAAGAAGATGAAGTCAAAACAGCTTTTATAACCCCTTATGGCGTCTTTTGCTACAGAACAATGCTCTTCGGGTTGAAAACGCGGGAGCTAACTATCAGAGGATGATGCAGAAGTATCTCGCCACACAGATTGGCAAGAACGTCCAAGTATACATTGACGATGTTGTCATAACAACAAAGCAAGGGTCATCTTTGATCGACGATCTTAGAGAAACCTTCGACAATCTCAACAAGTTTCGCCTCGAGCTGAACCCGACGAAATGCCACTTTGGTGTTCCTGCGGGAGAAATCCTCGGGTACTTAGTGTCAGCTAGAGGAATCAAGGCAAGCCCCGAGAAAATACAGGCCATCGTGACGATGAGAAAACCAACCAAGCTCAAGGAGATACAGCAGCTGACGGGCCGTGTCGCAGCTTTGAGCAGGTTTGTCGCCAGGTTAGGAGAAAAAGCGTTGCCCTTTTACGTGCTCATCAAGCAAGGAGAAAAGTTCGAGTGGAACGAAGAAGCAGACAAAGCTTTTGAGCATCTGAAGCGCACAATCTCGACACCTCCAGTGTTGGTGGCTCCGAAAGAAAAAGAACCCCTCATGTTATACATCGAGGCCACACCTCAGGTGGTCAGCACAGTCCTCGTGGTGGAGCGAGAAGAAGAAGGGAAGATTCATGGAGTTCAACGGCTAGTATACTTCATCAGCGAGGTACTATCACCATCCAAGCAACGTTACCCACATTATCAGAAACTTGCATATGGAGTATTCACAGCAGCAAGAAAGTTGCATCACTATTTTTTGGCACACTCGATAATAGTAGTCAATGAGGCACCTCTATCGAACATCCTAAACAATCCAGAAGCCATGGGACGTGTCTCCCTTTGAGGAATTGAGCTCTCCCCTCGGGACATCACGTATGAAAAAAGAAAGGCGATCAAGTCGCACATTCTACCGGACTTTGTCGCAGAGTGGATGGAATTGCAAAATACAGGACCCCCAGATTTGTCGTGTACCTGGCATATGAACTTTGATGGGTCCAAGAGATTGGAAGGACCTGGAGCAGGCGTGATACTTGTATCACCTTAAGGTGACAAAATGAAACATATACTGCGGATGACGTTCCCCAACGCGTCCAATATTGAGGAAGAATATGAAGCCCTCATACACGGGATGAAGATGGCAAAGGCGTGTGGCGCAACTCGATTAAAAATCTTCGGCGACTCCCAGTTGGTGGCTCAATAGGTGATGAACAAGTGCGATGCAGTCAACGATAAAATGATAGCATATAAGGAGGTGTACAATGAACTCGAGAATTTCTTTGATGGCTGTGAAGTCAATCACATCAGCAGGCTTAGCAACGACGAAGCCAATGTTTTGGCAAACATCGCCTCGCAATGCTTGCCAACACCACCTGGCGTTTTCTGGGAGGAAATAAGTGAGAGATCAACTAAGGCGAAGAAAGCACCGAAACAGCCGAAGAAAAAAAGAAAAGGCCAAGGAAGGCTCGGGGGCTCCAGTAGCTCAAGAAACAAATACATCGGAAGATGAGGAGGAACAAGAAGAAGTTATGATGATACAAGTTCCATGGATGCAGGTTTACGTGGCATACATCACAAAGAAAGAGATACCCGAAGATCCGGTAGAAGCACGGTGAGTTATCCGACGATCCAAGGCGTTCACCGTGGTCAAGGGAGAATTATACAAAAGGAGCATCTCAGGAGTATTGCAGAGGTGCGTCACACCCGAAGAAGGGCGAGTTATACTTAAAGATATACATGAGGGAGTATGTGGCCACCACGCAAGCAGTCGAGCAATAGCAGCCAAAACTTTTCGGGCAGGATTTTATTGGCTGACAACAGTCAAAGATGCAAAAGATATAGTACGCACGTGCAATGCGTGTCAGAGATTTGCGGCTAAACCTCATTCACCGGCAGCAGAGCTGATGCCAATACCATTGGCGTGACCTTTCGCGCAATGGGGGCTTGATGTGGTGGGTAAATTACACAAGTCCTGGCCAGGAGGACACGTGTATTTACTTGTAGCTGTCGACAAATTTACCAAGTGGATAGAGGCAGTAGCAGTAACTTCGGCAGACGCAACATCAGCGGTAAACTTCATCAAGGGGATAGTTTTCCGATTCGACATCCCTAACAGCATAGTTACGGACAATGGCAGCAATTGTACCTCTCGAGAATTCAAGGAGTACTGCGCAGAAGTAGGCATTAAACTACATTTTGCATCGGTGGCGCACCCGCAAACCAATGGCCAAGTCGAGAAAGCAAACGGTATTATCTGCAATGGCATCAAAAAGCGAATGCTAACACCACTGGAAAAAGCGCGACACACTTGGATTGATGAGTTACCCATCGTGTTATGGAGCATACGAACAACGCCCAATACAGCAACCCAGGAAACTCCGTTTTTTCTGGTCCACGGAGCCGAGGTAGTACTACCGATAGAAATAGAGCATAATTCTCCAAGAGTCGTAGAATATGACGAAGAAACTTCCAGAAAGGCACTGGAAGATGATGTCGACGCACTCGATGAGGCAAGGGATGAAGTATTGTCAAGAGTAACCACGTACTAGCAGAACCTCAAAAATTATCAAAGTCGACGATTGCGACCCAGGTCTTTCCAAGTTGGCAACCTAGTTCTTCGGCTCACACAGGACTGCCATGAAAAATTCGAGTCTCCATGGATAGGGCCTTACATCGTCACTGAAGTAATTCCAGGAGGAGCGTACAGATTGAAAGACAAGAAAACGGGGAAGGACGGACCAAACCCATGGAACGTGGCGCAGCTTCGACGGTTCTATGCTTAGAAAACAATATAGTCGACTATGTAAGCACACATTGTACTGAAGAGCTCGCAAGTTTTCAGACGCACTCTTTTCCTTTTAGGGCACCGAGTGGGGCTGAAAGGTTTTTGATGAGGCGGGCTTGTGATGCTGCAATATAATAAAAATAGTGATGATATATATTTTTCTCGCAAGGCTCGGGGGCTCGTACCCAAAGAATTCACAAGATATACTCGACTCTCAAAAAATATAGCTCGAAATTATCTGTCTTGGTAACCTCGCGGATAACAAACATAGATACGCCACCAGAATACTCGGGGGCATGAAAAGAAAGCAATAAACATACAAATTTGCCTTGACTATACATAAGTCTCGTAATAATGTTTACAGTACATATGAGTTATAAATATATTCGACTCAGACCAAATACATCGGGAAAAGAAAAATAGTCTTTACATAAACCTATCTATGGTTATGTTCTCTCGAGCAGCGTGAACAATTTGCGTTGAATCATCGTAGCGATGATCCGTGAAGAAAGCAGCATCATACCGAAGAAGTTCATCAATCATCTTCTCGGCCATAGGCGATACAACTTCGTTGTGCTTGTCAACGTTCACCCTCCTCTTCGACGTTTTCCGGTAAAGAATATTGAATACATTGTTGAGGTCCAATTTGGAGTAACAGATCTTCAGCCAAATCAGAGAAAATTTAGCACCAGCTATCAACTGCGCCTTCACAAAGTCATGGATACTCTTCACATCCTTGAATTTATCCATCAACTCGGTAAGGTTTGTAGGCTGAGGGTTCAGAGGAAATAAAGCACTATAAATCATAGCCAGAGTATTGCCGAAGAAATCACGGAATTCCCGGACTTGAGCGGCTCGATCCTGGAACCGAACGATTCGTCGAGTGCGGTCCTCGCTCACCCAGAAGTCACTACCGCTTTGTTTGGCAAGCCGGAGAAGGATCTAAACTCGCGCATTAATGCGCTGGTCTTCAGTAATAGCATCCAGAAAGGAACCTAGAGCCAACCAAGAAAAACAAAGATATAAGAAAACACATGAGGAATGTCAAGGAAAAAACAAGATATAGTACAACGCACCCGCCATATCTTGACTTGCTTCAGTCATCAAGTCAAGCATATAATCTTCACGCTGGGTAGCCCGTGAAGCATCGGCTACCGCAGATTCCTTTAATTCCAGAGCCTCTTGTGCTTGCCGGAGCGCAGCTTGTTCACGATCCAAAGATTTTCGAGACCGATCCATAGCAATTATGGGATTTCTATTTTCGTGCCCCTGATTTGTTAGTTATGCTCAGTTTTCCCCAGCCTCTTAACTTTTCTCAGTTTTCTCCTCCCTCCCTCATAGACGCTCGGACGGGAGGGTTGCTGTCAGGTCAGAGGCCTTACCGTTACCGTTAATCTGACGGGTGGGGCTGCACAGAGGGCAGTTCCTCTCTGACCGTCTCGTGCTGACGGGTAGCCATCCATCTGTCGCTGACGCGTGGGCCGTTTTATTTCCTGATTGTATATGCGGTGCTGCCAATGACAAATGGGGCCGCTCTATAGGGCTGCCGCAGCCACTGACCAGTGGGGTCGTCTATTTTTCAGGAAAAGACATATATAACCGCTCTGTGGGCCGCCGCAGCCAATGACTAGTGGGGTCGTCTATTTTTCGGGAAAAGACATATATTGCCGCTCCGGGGGCTGCCGCAGCCAATGACCAGTGGGGTCTTCTATTTATTTAGAGAAAATCATATATTCCCGCTCTGTGGAGCCTCCGCAGCCAATGACCGCTGGGATCGTCTATTTATTTAGAGAATATCATATAGAGCCGCTCTGTGGGGCTGCCTCAGCCAATGGCAGGTGACTATTTTCGCAGCTTAATCTAAAGTGAATCTTATGCTAAACATGGTGCTTCCTGACGGTGACCTAGCAGTGGCGGTGAGCATAGCCGTTCTGACCATGCCGATATCGGCATCGTTTGGAGGCTGTGGTGCTCGAATCATGGTGGAAATTGCGATATAATTTTTTAAATGAATAATATATAGGAAAATAGCTAGATCTCTAAATCGATGCATACGAAGCTACATATATATTCTTGGTCATAATCCCCTTATCTAAAGGGGATGGATGCATGGCTTCACGTCGTCGTCGCTTTCATCGTCAGTATCTTCGTCGTCCGAGTAGTAGTACTTCTTGCACATTGTTCCGTCGAACACCTTCACTGTGAGCACATCATCGCCTTCATATTTGAAGTGTACGAAGCAGCCGAAATCCACACCGTGCGCGATGGCGAAATTCTCCCAGCCCTTGTCGAGGTACATCCGGCCTTGACCGTCAAATAGGACCTCCACGGTCCAGAGACGAGGACCACAGTCAGCTGCTCGTAGATACACCTTAGCTGGCTCCTAGCCGTCAAGATAGTCCGCAAACTTTCTTGGGAGTGCCTGCAAAGACATCGAGCGCCGATCGTTTGAAATTAAAGGTTTTTTTAGAACATGCCCATAATTAATCACATGCATCATATATGTGGGAACGCTTACGTACCTTCTTGACCAAAGGGTCTTCATAGACAACGATGAAGAACTCCTCTATGATCAATGACAGTGTTGAAGGTGGTGGTGGCAATGATGATGATCCACCACCCCGACCGCCCCTTCCCCTTCCCCTTCCGGTCCGCGTCCGAGACGTGGAAGCCATGGCAATGGATCAAGTGTATGTGAATGAAGAAGAGAAAGGCAGAACCTATTGATACAAGGGATGGCCGTTGTGGGTGTTTATAAGGGAGAGATGACCGTTGTAGGGGTTTACACAATAAATTAAGGAGGAGGTGACCGTTGTGGGGGTTTACACAATAAATTAAGGAGGACATGACCGTTGTGGGGGTAGTCATCCCGAGATTCGTTTTGAAATGTAGTTTCAAATTATACCAAAATCTCATCATATATGTTGCTACTTTTCTATTTACGGTTGGTCAAAACTTAAAATATTTGACTTAGTACAAAAGCTAAAAGTACACTTATTTGTGGACGGAGGGAGTATATCTCAACAAAAAAAGTAATGCGGGCTATCTTCACGGAAATGGAACTTCGTGATATAGTTTATCATTTTACCGTGAAAAGTAATGCCTAAAAGAAATGGTAATTCATGATAGTTTATCATTTTACCATAATGGCTACAAGAAATCGGTGATTGCTCATCATTTTTTGCGTGGAAAGTAATGGCTACAAGAAATTGGTGATGGTGTATCATTTTTTGCGTGGAAAGTAATGGCTACAACAAATTGGTGATGGTGTATCATTTTTTGCGTAAAAAGTAATGGCTACAACAAATGGGTGATGGCGTATCATTTTTTGCGTGAAAAGTACAAATCGGTGATGGTTTATCATTTTTTGCATGAAAAATATTGCCTAAAAGAGTTTATAATTTAGCTCGTGAAAAATAATGCAGAAAACCAAACTTTAGCGTACTGGGTAACCGCCCTTTAGCATACATAGAGGGTGGAAGCTAACCGCCGACAGAGAGAGAGAGAGGGTGGTGGCCCCGACCGTAGAGAGATAGGGGTTATCCCGCCCGTTAAATCATACGATCAACGGTTGGCGGGCACGATCCGCGTGACATGGGCTAGACCAATCGGGGCAATGTTGGGCGTCCGTGAGAATTTGTGAAGGAAGAGGGCAAACCGAGTAGTATCAAGAAACCAAGGGCAAGTGAGTAGTAAACAGACTAAGGGATTCAAATATGAGATTTAAAAAATGAAAAATGCGTGTTCTGTACAATGAAACCCATCTTGGCCTACCTCAAACTATTTGCAATACAAATATACATGAGTGTGAAAATTATGGTCTCATTCAGACAAAGTATGTTTTGGGGAAAGCTGTTTTGGGTAGGGATTATTGTGGAAAATCATGCACCTTCATAGCTACTAGGTGATTTGAGAAGTGGCAATTTGTGGTAAAACTTGATTTATCTATGATTTGAGAAGTGGCAATTTGTGGTAAAGACTCCATGAGTAAGTGCCACACTTTTTCGGAATTTTTTGCACATTAAATAACTCATTTAACTAGTTAATCCCATTTGTTGACTCTCTGTTGACCAGCCACTTGAGGGTAAAACTGAGTATATTGCACTAGCCAGCATTAGCACTCAAGGCGAAAACCGAGCACACAAAAAATGCTAGTATATGACTCGAGGGTATACCTGAGTATATCTAAATTTCCAGGGTTAGACTCGAGGACGCGTGTTGCGGTGCAGAAGTGGAAGACGTGCCATTGTTGACGCGTGTCGCGGTGCAGACGTGCAATAGTGGACGCGTAGGACGCGGGTCGCATTTAGGACGCATAAGCCCCTCTCTCCCTCCCTCTGCACACAGTACGTCTCATTCTCGCTCACGCACGAAACCACGCCTCTCACGTCCCATCAACTTCTCCAAATCGAAGGAAAAACCCCAACCGCCGTACGAGCCCTCTCGGCGATGGAGAAGAAGAATGCGCCGGCGGCCATCGCTCCCGAGCCCTTCGCCTCCGAGCCCGTCGCATCCGAGCCCGTCGCCGCCAAGCCCGTCGCCTCCGAGCCCGTCGCCGCCGAGCCCGTCGCCGCCAAACCCGTCGCCTCAGAGCCCGTCGCCTCCGGGCCCATCGCCGCCGAGCCCGTCGCCTCCGAGGGCGGCGCATCCAAGCGCGGTGCCTCTGTGAGCTGGGCCTCTCTCATGGGTGACGGACCACTTCACAAGATCGGCGAATGCTTATTGGCGAATGAGGAGTACGTGGACGCCTACTCTGCTATGAGGCAAGTCTGTAGAAATTGGCGCTCAGGTTTACCTGAGCCCGACGTGCACCTGCACGAATGGATCATGGTAGTCCACGCCCTTCCACGCACCGCTGAGTTCACCTTCCTCCAACTTGGCACATCCCGCTACGCCACCATAGATCTATCGGAAATTCGTGCAAGGTTCAAATTCCTCCATATCTATAGGGTTAATCTATTCTTATTTTCAATCTTAGTGCTGAATGTTATCTTCATCAATATATTTTAGATACTACTTCGTCGGCTTTTGCCGTGGCGTCATCGTGCTTGCCCAAAAGAACCCGCCGCACAAGATACGGCTTCTGAACCCACTCACAAAGGCATCGAACACTATGTTTGAGGCGCAGATGCCATCTTTTTTTTTGGATTCAGTCGCTGTAATTAAATCCCCGACTATGGTCTTCGTTTGCTCACATTACCCGAACGAAATTAGTTGGGTCGATGAGAGCACTCCAACTAAGGATATATATGAAGATTGGGGAGATGGAAGTTTTTCGATCGAGAACCATGGTTTGCGTTGCATTACCCCGTTCAATGGTGAACTGTATGCAATAGTTGTGGACAATTTTGAGTCCGGAAGAATAGTGTGCACCAAAGTACGGTTGCAGCAGACGCGCGAGCAACTTGTCAAGATGGAGACACTAATTTCATTTCCACAACTTGGAAATGACAAGTTCTATCTTGTGAAGTCGGATGGTGATCTCGCTGCTTGTGTTGTTGGACAACATGCTTTTGGAGGACCAATCATTGGTGTACCGTGTGGACACTCAGAGCCGCTCTCTCCATCCGGTCAGTAACATTGGCAGTCATGCCTTCTTCGTGCATTATATCCAGTGTATCTCCGTCGACACCAGAGTGCACCTGACACTTCGACCTGGCTGCATCTACTACGCCAATTTGGGTTATATCAGAGAGTACATTCATGATACAAAGGCCTGGGATGAGTGGCCACGATATGTGGATATAATGGGAAACTACGGTCTGAGATATGAACACAGGCCATACCTTCTGGAGGATGTATTGGCCGCACACTGCAGACGGAAGGAGTTCAATGAATATTTCCTTGGGATAATGCACGAATGGGGCGACAAAGAAATATATGAGGAATGAGGAATCTTCTTGTTGGCCATACATTGCGTGGGTCTTGTATTTTTTCCAGCTTAGTTTGTCGTGAACATTAACAATGTTATTGGCTGCTTTTGGCTGATGTATGCAGTTTATGTATTATACTTAGTTTTCTGTTATGCTGCTGTGAATTTATCATATACTAGCTTCTAGATTTGCTGCCATATTGGGCAAAAAACGAGGGCCAAAAGGAAGAAATAGAAGCTTCTCTAGATTTGATACTAATTTGATGAAAAATACAGAGAGAAAAAGAGGGAAAAAGGTGCTCTTAAAAATGCCAATTTAGGCCGAGAGAGACAAAACCCAGCTCCTGCTCACGTGCAACCAAACGCTATCTCGTCCTGTCCCACGCAGTCCCTTTCTACCAGCCCCACGCGACGCGGGCCCACACGATGCGGCCCCACACGTCAGCACGAAACGGTCAACTTAACGGGAATCCTGCCGTCTGAGCTGCTTCTGCGGGTTTCATACAAGGACTTGGGGAAAACTGAGGAAAAACTAAGAAGCTGGGGAAAACTGAGCACAACTAAGGAACCGAGGGCACGAAAATAGAAATCCCAACAATTATAGCCTGCTTCTTCATAGATTGAAGTTGTTGTCGAAGTTCTGCTAGCTCCTAGTGGACTGAATCGACACACGAAGAATCGTCTAAGAAAACATCGGCAGGTGTTCTTGTAGAGCGAGACATGGCAGGCGAAGCACCGGAAGGATCAACGGCCTCGGTATAATTATCAAAAATCAACTGGAAGAAAGAAATATCGACATCAATCATTCGGCGGGGAACACTTTTTCATTTATAGTCAAGATATTTACATAACAGAGGATCCTTACAAAAGTCGACTCCTAGTGAGCCTATATGAATAGTCACGAAGTCACAAAGAAAGCGACAGCTACAAAAGGAAAGAAAAAACATAGGTACATGTTGGTCTACTTGACCTCCGTCCTGGTAGTGCTAGTAGATGCAGCAGACTTCGGGTTCAGGAAGGCGAGGATTTTGTTCGAGTGGGTCTTGGCGTTCTCCATCAAAGCTTTCCAAGTCTCCTTGTTCATCCCCTTGGGATTGCCAGCCTTCGCCCAGTCGACGTTCTGCTCGCTGGCGGCAACCAAGGCGATGGTTCCCTCGACCCCAATCTTCAGACTATCTTGACGATAGGCCAAACGCTGAACAAGATCAGAGAAAATCTCCGGTTGCGTCTCCTTAGGAAATAAATGGGGGAAAAAGCGTGTAAATGCGGCGTGAGCATTGGAAATATTGGTGCGTGCCAAGTTGCCATTCAGCTCCAAAATAGAGAGAGCATCGAGGAGACTATCCTCAGCTTCTTCATGCAAAGTAAACACTTCACCCATCCGCCCTGCTGGAGGAAACCACGAGTTCGTCAATATCGGAGATAATTACATGAGCAAAGGCAGAAGCAATATAACAAAGTGCAGTGAATAGCTTACTAGTGAATCTTCGATTCTGCATGTCCAATCGCGAGACTATAGCGTTTTCACGCTCAATCTGCTGGGCTACTTTGTCACTCAGAGCATCCTCGGCAGTGTGAACCCTCTGGCGGAGCCCTTCAACAGCAGCGACATCTTTTTCAGCTTTTTCACGAGCTTTTTCTCTGCGTTCTAGCTTGGCCGCAAGTGCATCAGCACGTTCTTCGGCTCGCCGGAGAGCTTCTGAAAAAGAAGAAACCGGAAGGCAAAGACCCTTTGTTAGAAGGCAAAAAGTCATTTGGCGAGAGTAGGAATCACATCAAGAACAATGTGGCTTTACCTCTCAGAGCGGTGGCTTCATCGTGGAACCCAATGAATTGGGAGCCAAGGTCGATGAGATTCTTCATCAGAGGCTATCAAGAAACAAAGTCAGGGAAAAATAGTTAGTGGAATGCACACATAATAGGGGTAAAATATTGGCAGAAAGAGGACAATAGAAAAGCACAACAAAACAACAATACAAAGAAAACTAAAGGGACTTACATCGTCCAGGAAGGGAGTTGAAGAATTCCCCGTGACAAGTTCACCAGCATCGTCAGCCCCAGTTCTTGCTTTCTTCGGCACAAGTGCTCGGGGGCTGGCTGCTGGAGTCGACGTTTCCATGTTCTGTTGAGGGGGAGGCGAAGATTCCGTAGCAGTGCGGTGTTCTTCTGAAAGAACCATGGTGTTGGACGTGCTCGTAGGAGCCGTGCCATGAACCACGGGTTCCTCCTTTTCTTCTTCTTTAGATCTGTCAATATAGAAATATGAGTATCCCGAAGAACAACAGAGATAAGCAAAACACAAAAATAAAGAAACTCACGAGCTAATGGTGCCAACTTCTTTGTAGGGGTCGAAAGCACCCTCTTCCTCAGGTTTTTCGGCAGCTTCAAACAACGCTATTCCATACTCGGAGAGGGTGTACTTGTCCTGGATATATAACCATGTCTTGCGCCACCCTTGGACGGAGTCGGGGAATTTTACATCAAAATAATCTACGTCAGAGCGGACGCAGATGCAAACGATGCCTACGTTGTAGGCGACATTCTTAGAGTTGTTGCACCGGAGGTAAAAATGCGTTTCCACAGGCCCCAATGAGGATGGATGCCGAGGAAACACTCGCAGAGGGTAATAAAAATAGAGATGTGGAGGAGAGAATTCGGGGTCAGCTGGTGCAGCTGGATCCCGTAGATAAACAGAAGCCCACTAAGGAATTCATGGATAGGAGTGGAGAGGCCACGGATGAGGAAGTCGATGAAAGTTACCCGGAATCCGATAGGAGGATGGGGAAGCTTTAGTTGCCAGGAAAGATCGGAGACTCTTGCTTCTTCAGCAGTCCAAGCTTCTTCAGCATCTTCTGATCTTAGTTGGTGATCCTGGACCGCTCCCATCCAGAAACCTGCGCCTTCGCTGGTGGCGCGTCAGTACCGGGCGCCCTATGCTTCAGCAGCTTAGTGCGAGGAGGAGCCATCGCGAAGAGCTTGGGCGTGGGTGTAGGATGAGAGGGAGCAAGAGTGCAGAGATCTCAAGGGCTGTCAATGGCGGAGAGAGAGAGAGACGGCGAAGGGGGAGAATGAGGACGATGAGGTAAGTTTATAGCAAGAAGTTGGCCCGCCGCGCCGTTGGATGAAAAGATGAAGTGTTTTTAGCCTTACACGTGTTCCAAGGGGTAAACTGGTCTTATCACCCCAAAATTACTGGTTGGAGTTACTACGCGCGTGCCGGAAGTTACGGAGGATGTGTGTCCCCCACTTGCGCAACGTGTCGATGCTGGAGAATTTTGGACCCACGTCTCAGTGAAGTGACAAGAGCCGTGGTTTCCCAAGGAGGCAATCGTGGCTATCGTGAGCAGTGATGTCATTCCAAAGAATACCTCGAGTGCTTCTATCAAATATTGCGACAGGAAAATCTCGAGTGTTCCAACAAGAGAAACTTCGGGATCCTATGATCAAATACAAGCATTTGTTCATATGCTCGGTGGATACTCTTATCAGAAGTATTGTTCATACTTCTGATAAGAGGACAAGGTAACAACGAAAAAGATAGAGTTGGTGAAAAATAGCAAAAGCTGAGCCTACAACCAAGTGCAAACACTTGGCTATAGCCTCGAGGACTACTCCCATCGGGAGAGCTGGTCGCGCACCCGATAAAATGAAAAGGAGAGGCAGCAGCAAGTAAAAAAGGAGAAAGAGAGAAGAAGAAAGGAAGGTCAACAAAATAGCGACAGGACAATAGAAGTTGAGCCTACAACCAAGTACAAGCACTTGGTTGTAGCCACGGGGGCTACTCCCATCGGGATTGCTGGCCACGCACCCGATGAAATATGAGAAAAAAGTATCGTCGTACATTTTCGAGATATACATAACTCTTTATGTACTCCCATCGGGAGGTCAAGATATTATGTCATCATATGACTAATATACCATTCCAGCAGCCGACAAAGGCACTCGACAATATATTCTCAGAGCGCGTCCACCGCGATAAAATCTATGAATGTCGTAATATTTTACGAAGGTAAGTCCCCGGGATCCGTCCTGTGCGGCATGGTATCGCAACCGAATGCGCTCTACTACTTTATCCGTGTCAACGGACGTGAAGAAAAATCCTAACGGACGCGTTAGGTACTCGATAAAATTTAACTAGAATTCGGCATATGGTAAGACCTTAAGCGGCACATGTCGAATTAAGCCAGTATCCCAAGGTCGAGTCTAGGGAGTTGACCTTGAAGTAGGTTTTTGCGGGATTGCCACAAGAGCAGTTAACTGGTACCTGATCCGTCAGATGAACCAGCCGCATCTACCATTATCCTTGTACAAGATATAAATACTTCGAGCAAAATATTATAAGGATTCATAGAACTTATGGATTGTTCTACAATGGAGATTTTACTCGACTCTACGATTCAAGCAAAATCTCGGGGGCTACTAACGACATAGGCATCCCAGATGGGCCTGCCGAATAAGGTACCCGGGAATAATCGAAGGCCCACGACCCGAAGATTATGAAGCTCGGAAGCCCAATAAGCATCGATATGGGAAGTAGAGATAGATTAGGAATAAGACTTGTATCAATACGGGAAAGACTCGAATAAGTCTCTCGGACTTTGTAACTTGTACGATACGAAAACCTCGGCTCCACCTCCTATATAAAGGGGAGCCGAGGGAGAAAGAAAGAATCGAATCATTGTCAACACACACCCTAGTTTTTCATAGTCGAGCACCTTTTCGGCTGAAACCTTCGAGATCTACTTGCCCTCTACTTTACGTGAAACCCTAGTCTACAACTTGTAGGCATTGACAAGTTAATACCTTGTCAACCACGTAAAGGTTGTTCTCCACATATTCAACAAGGACCAATTTGAGGTTATCACTCCTAAAGACTTTCACACAATAATTAGTAAAATATGAATTATAGCCGACATTTGCAAGGTGATATATAGAAAGCAAATTATAGCCTAGGGATTCAACAAGCATGACCGTCTCAAGGCACAAGTCCTTAGATATTGCCTCCTTGCCATACCCAAGTACCTTTCCCTTTGAATTGTCACCAAAGGTGATGCTTGACTTTTTATTAGCATCTTCTATGAATTGGTCAAGCACACCTCTTCCTCCGGTCATATGATTGGTGCATCCACTATCAAACACCCATTTTGGACCACCGGAGGAATACCCTTACAAAATCAAGTAGAGGTTTTAGGAACCCATCGATTAATGGGTTCCTTTGTAATGGCAACAAGATCTTTTGGTACCCAAATTGAGTACCCTCTATAAGCATAGCCATTACGAGGGCAAGCATATTTGGCATAAACATCACCATAATAATCAACAAATAAATCATAGTGATTGTTAGGTCCCGTGCGGTCACCACTAGTGGCTTTGCCCTTTGAGGCTTTGCCAACATTAGTGACCTTCTTGTTCTTCTCTTGAGCGGGGTTCTCCTTCTTGTAGTTGTTCTTCTTGTAGGACTTGGGAGCATACCCAAGCCCATACTTTTGATTGTTTGACCTTTGCTTACTCAAAAGGTCATACAATCCCATCTTGTTCTTGGCGGAGGTGAACTTGGCTAGTTCCTTTGTCAACCTAGCATTTTCCTCAATAATAGTTGCTTGCTCACAAGCCGATTCATTAGGATGATAGTTGAGACCATACTTGGTCACCAAGGATTCAAGATATGTATTGGTCTCAACATGCAAAGATAGTTCCTCTTGTAAACGAACATGTTCCTCAACAAGTTTGGCATGCTCACTAGTAAATGAGGTGGAGGAACTAGCAACATTTTCAGCAATAATGGGATCATTCATTGATCCAAGAGCCTTCTTGTAGGTTTGTTGGAGTAGGTCATGGTTCTCTCCAAGTTTCTTGAGCTCATCCTTAGCAAGCTTGTTAGCCTTTTCAAGGTGGTCAAGATCCCTAGAGAGAGAAGCATGAGAAACTTCAAGCTCCTTCTTTGAAGCATGGAGCTCTTGGGCCAATAATTGAGCCCTTTCAATAGATTCAAGATCCTTAACTTTATCTAGTTCAAAAGTTTCAATTTGTTGCTTAAGGCCTTGAGATATGCACCTTTAGGTTTTTAGCTCTTGTCTTAGGAGATTGAATCTTCATTCTTTATCATTCAAATGATATTCTAATTCCTCAATGGACTCGCCCCTTTCTTTGAGGGAGTCCATCAAGAAATCAAATTTGACAAGAGCATCACCACGAAGAGTGCATATAACTTTGTAAAGTTCATTAAGCATAGGTACCTCATCTTGATCTTCGGTTTCATCATCAAGAACACTAGATAAAGAGGGTGGGGATTCCATTACCTTTTGTTTCCCTTGCCATTAGACAAGAGCCGACGATCGTAGAGGAGGGAGAGTCATTGGAGTCATCATCATGAGTTGTTCTTGCCATGAAGGAAGAACCAATATCATTCAGAGTTGAGGACTCCGTGGAGTAGTGATACGTCTCCGACGTATCGATAATTTCTTATGTTCCATGCCACATTATTGATGATATCTACATGTTTTATGCACACTTTATGTCATATTCGTGCATTTTCTGGAACTAACCTATTAACAAGATGCCGAAGAGCCGATTGCTCGTTTTCTGCTGTTTTTGGTTTCAGAAATCCTAGTAACGAAATATTCTCGGAATTGGACGAAATCAACGCCCAGGGTCCTATTTTGCCACGAAGCTTCCAGAAGACCGAAGAGGAGTCGAAGTGGGGCCACGATACGGAAAACCTTACTGAGACGCCGCCGCCGCCAATCCCATCTTGGGGGATTCTGGAGATCTCCTCCGGCACCCTGCCGGAGAGGGGATTCATCTCCCGGAGGACTCTTCACCGCCATGGTCGCCTCCGGAGTGATGAGTGAGTAGTTCACCCCTGGACTATGGGTCCATAGCAGTAGCTAGATGGTTGTCTTCTCCTCATTGTGCTTCATTGTCGGATCTTGTGAGCTGCCTAACATGATCAAGATCATCTATCCGTAATACTATATGTTGTGTTTGTCGGGATCCGATGGATAGAGAATACTATGTTATGTTAATTATCAAGTTATTACCTATGTGTTGTTTATGATCTTGCATGCTCTCCGTTATTAGTAGAGGCTCTGGCCAAGTTTTTGCTCTTAACTCCAAGAGGGAGTATTTATGCTCGATAGTGGGTTCATGCCTCCATTGATATCTGGGACAATGACAGAAAGTTCTAAGGTTGTGGATGTGCTGTTGCCACTAAGGATAATACATTGATGCTATGTCTAAGGATGTAGTTGTTGATTACATTACGCACCATACTTAATGCAATTGTCTGTTGTTTAGCAACTTAATACTGGAGGGGGTTCGGATGATAACCTGAAGGTGGACTTTTTAGGCATAGATGCAGTTGGATGGCGGTCTATGTACTTTGTCGTAATGCCCAATTAAATCTCACTATACTTATCATGACATGTATGTGCATTGTTATTCTCTCTCTATTTGTCAATTGCCCGACTGTAATTTGTTCACCCAACATGCTTTTATCTTATGGGAGAGACACCTCTAGTGAACTGTGGACCCCGGTCCATTCTTTTATACCGAAATACAAATCTGCTGCAATACTTGTTCTTTACTATTTTCTCGCAAACAATCATCTTCCACACAATACAGTTAATCCTTTGTTACAGCAAGTCGGTGAGACCGACAACCTCACTGTTTCGTTGGGGCAAAGTACTTTGGTTGTGTTGTGCAGGTTCCACGTTGGCGCCGGAATCTCCGGTGTTGCGCCGCACTACATCCCGCCGCCATCAACCTTCAACGTGCTTCTTGGCTCCTCCTGGTTCGATAAACCTTGGTTTCTTTCTGAGGGAAAACTTGCTGCTGTGCGCATCATACCTTCCTCTTGGGGTTCCCAACGAACGTGTGAGTTACACGCCATCAAGTAGTCCTTGGAGTAGTCATATGTGAAGAGTGACCCGGGTTTGGAGAAAGCCAAACCAGCCACACCGGCCTCCTTCTCCTCATCTTCTTCCTCTTCATCGGAAGTGTACTCAGCCCCAACAAAGGCTCTTCCCTTGTTCTTCTTGAATCGTTCATTGATTGGGTTTGGCTTCAATCTTGGCTTGACCCCTGTGACAAACTTCGACTTGTCTACCCTTTTTTCCATAAGGGCACTCATTTTCAAAGTGACTATCTTCATCACAATTGTAGCACGTTCTCTTCTTCTTTTCAATGAAGGCTATTGGGAACTTCTTCTTGTACTTCTTGGCAAAGAAGGCAAAGTCTGTTGCGATGTCACTACTTGAAGTCATCTCTTCATCTTCTTCGATTTCATAGGCTTCTTCTCTTTCTTGGTCAGCTCTAGCCTTCAAGGCAAGGTTGTGTGAGGATTCATCGACACGGTTCATTGCCATGAGCCTTTCTCCTGTCTTGGCCATGTTGTCATTGGTTGCCACATAGGAGACTATATCATCTGCGTTCAGATCAGCTTGCTTGGTAAGGATTTGCAAGTTGAGTGCAAGGTTGGTGTCCTTTTGTTTGATAGCAATCATGGCAATGACCTTGGACTTTATGAATTCTTCATTCATTTCAAAGCAATCATTGTATTTTTCACATCCAAGGCCCTTGACCTTTACTCTAAGAGCACCAAGCCTTCCATAGGCATTGGCCAAGGATTCTCCTTCTCTAATCATGAACATAGTTACCTCTGTCTTTGCTGACTCATAGAGAGCTACTTGGATCAGATTGGTTCCCTCTTGGAGTACTACAATCCGATCTCAAAGCTCTTTAGCGGAGTCAATGTTATTGACTTGATCAAGGAGCTTGCGGTTGATGCCACTTCTAATCTTGTCACGTGAAGAGGCATTGAGTTGGCGGTTGTAGAACTCGGTGGAGGTTAGCCTAATGGGATCTTGTGGCTTCCGAAAACCATTCACGATGATTTCCCACATCTCCACACTGCAGCTGCGAATATGAGACTCCATAGAGGATTTCCAAAAAGAAAAGTGAGTTCCATCAAAATGGGGAACATTCCCACTATGGTTTATATGAGGCATGGGTGAAGTGTTTTTGGGATAATCATGATTGACTTCATGGAAACCTTCCGGAGGGACCGAAGCCCCACTAGAAGTCCCACTCGAGAGGTTCTTAAGCATGGCACTCATTTGTGCCATTTGGCTTTGGACTTCATCCTCCTTTTTCTTTTTCTCAGCCTCATATGCTAAGAATCTGGATTTCATCTCCTTAACCGAAAGGTTAGAATCTTCATCCAGACCCTCAAATTGTTTATCCATCTCACTCTTAAGGCTGTGGAGTGATACGTCTCCAACGTATCTATAATTTCTTATGTTCCATGCTAGTTTTATGACAATACCTACATGTTTTATTCATACTTTATATCATTTTTATGCATTTTCCGGTACTAACCTATTAACAAGATGCTCGAAGCGCCGGTTCTCGTTTTCTGCTGTTTTTGGTTTCAGAAATCCTACATAGGAAATATTCTCGGAATTGGACGAAACAAAAGCCCATGGCCCTATTTTCCACGGAGGATTCCAGAACACCGAAGAAGAGTCGGAGGCGGCCAACAGGGGGCCACCCCATAGGGCGGCGCGAACCACCCCCTTGGCGCGCCCAGGTGTGGGGAGGGAGCCCCCTGGCTCCCCCGATGCTGCCTCTTCGCCTATATAATCCTTCTTATCAGAAAACCCTAGTGTCGAGAGCCACGATACGAGAAAAGTTACTGAGACGCCGCCGCCGTCAACCCCATCTCGGGGGGTTCTGAAGATCACCTCCGGCACCCTGCCGGAGAGGGGAATCATCACCGGAGGGCTCTACATCACCATGCCCACCTCCGGACTGATGCGTGAGTAGTTCATCTTGGACTATGGGTCCATAGCAGTAGCTAGATGGTTGTCTTCTCCTATTGTGCCATCATGTTTAGATCTTGTGAGCTGCCTATCATGATAAAGATCATCTATTTGTAATGCTACATGTTGTGTTTGTTGGGATCCGATGAATATGGAATACTATGTCAAGTTGATTATCGATCTATCATATATGTGTTGTTTATGATCTTGCATGCTCTCCGTTGCTAGTAGAGGCTCGGCCAAGTTGATACTTGTAACTCCAAGAGGGGGTATTTATGCTAGATAGTGGGTTCATGCCTCCATTGAATGCGGGACGAGTGACGTAAAGTTCTAAGGTTGTGGATGTCTTGTTGCCACTAGGGATAAAACATCAATGCTTTGTCTAAGGATATTTGTATTGTTTACATTACGCACGGTACTTAATGCAATTGTCTGTTGCTTGCAACTTAATAATGGAAGGGGTGCGGATGCTAACCCGAAGGTGGACTTTTAGGCATAGATGCATGCTGGATAGCGGTCTATGTTCTTTGTCGTAATGCCCTAAGTAAATCTCATAGTAGTCATCATGATATGTATGTGCATTGTTATGCCCTCTCTATTTGTCAATTGCCCAAGCTGTAATTTGTTCACCCAACATGTTATTTATCTTATTGGAGAGACACCACTAGTGAACTGCGGACCCCGGTCCATTCTTTTACATCTGAAATACAACCTACTGCAATCATTGTTCTCTGTTGTTCTTTGCAAGCAAACATCATTCTCCACACCATACGTTTAATCCGTTGTTTTCAGCAAGCCGGTGAGATTGACAACCTCACTTTTAAGTTGGGGCAAAGTATTTTGATTGTGTTGTGCAGGTTCCACGTTGGCGCCGGAATCCTTGGTGTTGCGCCGCACTACACTCCTTCACCAACAACCTTCACGTGGCCTTCATCTCCTACTGGTTCGATAACCTTGGTTTCTTACTGAGGGAAAACTCACTGCTGTACGCATCACACCTTCCTCTTGGGGTTCCCAACGAACGTGTGCTTCACGCGTCATCATGGAGCCCTTAAAAAGAGTCCAGGCTCTGATACCAATTGAAAGTTCAGAGATGGTAAACCTAGAGGGGGGGTGAATAGGTTTCTACAAATTTTAATTTTTTCTTTGCAATATTAGGCTTTGCGGAATATAAAGGTGAGCCTAATGCAAACTAGGTGAGGCACCCTATATGAAGATACAATTAACTCGAGCACGAAGGCTCTCACAGGCAAATATAGCACAAGTAAAGAGTTTGGTTAGGGATAACCGATAGCACGCGGAGACGAGGGTTTATTCCCGTGTTCCCTTCCTTTGCAAGAAGGTACGTCACGTTTGCAGGGGTGGAGGTCCCACGAAGGATTCCCCAACGCCACGAAGGCTCACCCTATTCTCCGGAGCCTATCCCACAAAGGAATAGCTCACTCACTTGTGGTAGACTTTGAGGTAGCCTCCAAACCTTCACAATCTTGTCAGGAACAAATCCACAGCCCGGATGCTTCCGAACTTCTTTTGCCCACCTAGGGTTTCCAAGGAACCCTAGAGAGCAAATATCTCGATGAATGCAAGGGGGGACAAGATTTGGCTCGGTGGAACTGTAGATCAGGCCCTCCTCTATCTTTTCCCCGGAGGGATTCGAGTTTGGGTGGAGGAGGAGGGAGATCTGAGGCTTTTGGTGTTTCTATCAATGGAGTGTGTGTGAGAGAGAGAGAGCTCAAGAACAGTTTGTAATGTAGTGCCTAACTGTTCAGAGGTAGGAGAAGGGGTATTTATAGTGTCACTTGAAATCTGGCAGTTGCAACTTGTCCACCTCAGCATTTCTTCGAGGAACCCGGTCGACCGGGCCTGGGGTCGGACTACCCGGCGCAGGGGCCGGTCCAACCGGGCCATAGACCGGACCATCTGGTCCTGACCGGGATAGGCGTCGAGATGTGACCAGGGCTGGAATTGTCGTGCAGTACATGGCCTCCGGATGTCACCGGAGCAGGAGCCGGTTGGCGCCGGGGCATCCGGTCCACAGCCCGGTTCGACCGGGCAAGAGACCGGACCAGTCCGGTCCAAACCGGGCGCCAGGCTAGGCCACCACCGGGTGAAGGGAAAAGTACCCTGGATTGTGCCCGGTGTGCACCGGTCCAGGGGCCGGTCGGCGCCGGACCAGCCGGGGCCACGGCCGGTCTGACCGGGCCAGAGACCGGCCAGTTGCTGAGCAGTCCTTCTTCATTTCCGTCGAAGTGGGGAGTCTCCCTTTACCTTCTTGTTCCATTGATACACCATTATGCCTATTTGGCTAATACCTGGGAATAATCTCATAGACATGTATTAGACCAAATACTCTAGCAACGGTGTCATTGCTGCCAAAATAATGGATAAGGGTAAAATACCCTTACACATATATTTATCTCCCGATGGGAGTATGATACGTCTCCGACGTATCGATAATTTCTTATGTTCCATGCTACATTATTGATGATATCTACATGTTTTATACACATTATATGTCGTATTTATGCATTTTCCGGCACTAACCTATTAACGAGATGCCGAAGAGCCGATTCTTGTTTTCTGTTGTTTTTGGTTTCGAAATCCTACAAAGGAAATATTCTCGGAATTGGACGAAATCAACGCCCAGGGTCCTATTTTGCCACGAAGCTTCCAGAAGACCGAGGGGGAAAGGAAGTGGGGCCACGAGGCGCCGCCACACTAGGGCGGCGCGGCCCAGGTCTTGGCCGCGCGGCCCTAGCGTGTGGGGCCCTCGTGTGCCCCCCCGCGTTGCCCTTCCGCCTACTTAAAGCCTCCTTCGCGAAACCCCCAGTACCGAGAGCCACGATACGGAAAACCTTCTAGAGACGCCGCCGCCGCCAATCCCATCTCGGGGGATTCAGGAGATCGCCTCCGGCACCCTGCCGGAGAAGGGAATCATCTCCCGGAGGACTCTTCACCGCCATGGTCGCCTCCGGAGTGATGAGTGAGTAGTTCACCCCTGGACTATGGGTCCATAGCAGTAGCTAGATGGTCGTCTTCTCCTTATGTGCTTCATTGTCGGATCTTGTGAGCTGCCTAACATGATCAAGATCATCTATCTGTAATGCTATATGTTGTGTTTGTTGGGATTCGATGGATAGAGAATACTATGTTATGTTGATTATCAATCTATTACCTATGTGTTGTTTATGATCTTGCATGCTCTCCGTTATTAGTAGAGGCTCCGGCCAAGTTTTTACTCTTAACTCCAAGAGGGAGTATTTATGCTCGATAGTGGGTTCATGCCTCCATTAAATGCTGGGACGAGTGACGGAAAGTTCTAAGGTTGTGGATGTGTTGTTGCCACTAGGGATAAAACATTGATGCTATGTCCGAGGATGTAGTTATTGATTACATTACGCACCATACTTAATGCAATTGTCTGTTGTTTGCAACTTAATACCGGAAGGGGTTCGGATGATAACCTGAAGGTGGACTTTTTAGGCATAGATGCATGTCTGGATAGCGGTCTATGTACTTTGTCGTAATGCCCAATTAAATCTCACTATACTCATTATATCATGTATGTGCATGGTCATGCCCTCTCTATTTGTCAATTGCCCAACTGTAATTTGTTCACCCAACATGCTATTTATCTTATGGGAGAGACACCTCTAGTGAACTGTGGACCCCAGTCCATTCTTTTACATCAAATACAATCTATCGCAATACTTGTTCTACTCGTTTTCCGCAAACAATCATCATCCACACTATACATCTAATCCTTTGTTACGGAAAGCCGGTGAGATTGACAACCTCATCTGTTTCGTTGGGGCAAAGTACTTTGGTTGTGTTGTGCAGGTTCCACGTTGGCGCCGGAATCCCCGGTGTTGCGCCGCACTACATCCCGCCGCCATCAACCTTCAACGTGCTTCTTGACTCCTACTGGTTCGATTAAACCTTGGTTTCTTACTGAGGGAAAACTTGCTATTGTACGCATCACACCTTCCTCTTGGGGTTCCCAACGGACGTGCCGACTGCACGCATCAAGACTGTTTTCTGGCGCCGTTGCCGGGGAGATCAAGACACGCTGCAAGGGGAGTCTCCACAATCCAATCTCTTTACTTTGTTTTTGTCTTGCTTTATTTTATTTACTACTTTGTTTGCTGCATTATATCAAAACACAAAAAAAATTAGTTGCTAGCTTTACTTTATTTACTGTCTTGCACTCTATATCAAAAACACAAAAAAATAGTTACTTGCATTTACTTTATCTAGTTTGCTTTATTTATTACTGCTAAAATGAATACCCCTGAAAATACTAAGTTGTGTGACTTCACAACCACAAATAATAATGATTTCCTATGCACACCTATTGCTCCACCTGCTACTACAGCAGAATTCTTTGAAATTAAACTCGCTTTACTCGAATCTTGTCATGAGAGAGCAATTTTCCGGTATTAGTTCCGATAATGTCTGCTGCCCATCTTAATAATTTTGTTGAACTATGTGAAATGCAAAAGTATAAGGATGTAGATGGTGATATTATTAAATTGAAATTGTTTCCTTTCTCATTAAGAGGAAGAGCTAAAGATTGGTTGCTATCTTTGCCTAAGAATAGTATTGATTCCTGGACTAAATGTAAGGATGCTTTTATTGGTAGATATTATCCTCCCGCTAAAATTATATATTTGAGAAGTATCATAATGAATTTCAAGCAATTAGATAATGAACATGTTGCTCAAGCATGGGAGAGAATGAAATCTTTGGTTAAAAATTGCCCAACCCATGGACTGACTACTTGGATGATCATCCAAACCTTCTATGCAGGACTAAATTTTTCTTCGCGGAATTTATTGGATTCAGCTGCTTGGAGGTACCTTTATGTCCATCACTCTTGGTGAAGCAACAAAGCTCCTTGATGATATGATGATAAATTACTCTGAATGGCACACGGAAAGAGCTCCACAAGGTAAGAAGGTAAATTCCGTTGAAGAAACCTCCTCCTTGAGTGATAAGATTGATGTGATTATGTCTATGCTTGTGAATGGTAGATCTAATGTTGATCCAAATAATGTTCCTTTAGCTTCATTGGTTGCTCAAGAAGAAAATGTTGATGTGAATTTCATTAAAAACAATAATTTCAACAACAATGCTTATAGGAACAATTCTGGTAATAACTATAGGCCATATCCTTCTGCTAATGGTAATGGTTATGGTAATTCTTATGGGAATTCTTACAACAATAATAGGAGTGTACCCCCTGGTCTTGAAGCCATGCTTAAAGAATTTATTAGTACACAAACTGCTTTTAACAAATCTGTTGAGGAAAAGCTTGATAAAATTGATATCCTTGCTTCTAGAGTTGATAGACTTGCTCGTGATGTTGATCTTTTAAAATCGAAAGTTATGCGTAATAGGGATATTGAAAATAAAATTGTTACTACAGCAAATGCCATCCAAGTTAGAATTAATGAGAATATAAGATTAATGGCTGAATTACGTGCTAGGTGGGATAGAGAAGAAAATGAAAAACTAGCTAAAGAGAATAATGTAGCTAAAGTTTGGACTATTACCACCACAAGTAATGTTGATTCCTCACATGTTGCTGCACCTCCTACTATCAATGGTAAAATAATTGGTGTTGGCAATGTTTCTGCTCCTAGTGCAAAGCGTACAAAACCGCCTCGAAATTGCTAAAACTCGCTGAAATTGCTTGTGATAAAACTGCTGAAATTTTTTCCAACCTTGGGGACAATGATCCCATTGCTGTAGCTCATAATGATTTAGATTTTGATGATTGCCACATCTCTGAAGTTATAAAGTTCTTACAAAAACTTGCTAAGAGTCCCAATGCTAGCGCTGTAAACTTGGCTTTCACAAAACATATTACAAATGCTCTCATAAAAGCTAGAGAAGAGAAACTAAAACTTGAAACTTCTATTCCTAGAAAGCTAGAGGATGGTTGGGAGCCCATCATTAAATGAGGGTCAATGATTTTGATTGTAATGCTTTATGTGATCTTGGTGCAAGTATTTCTGTTATGCCTAAGAAAATCTATGATATGCTTGACTTGCCACCATTGAAAAATTGTTATTTGGATGTTAATCTCGCTGATAATGCTAAAAAGAAACCTTTGGGGAGAGTTGATAATGTTCATATTATGGTTAACAATAACCTTGTCCCCGTTGATTTTGTTGTCTTGGATATTGAATGCAATGCATCTTGCCCCATTATATTGGGAAGACCTTTTCTTCGAACCGTTGGTGCTACTATTGATATGAAGGAAGGTAATATTAAATATCAATTTCCTCTCAAGAAAGGTATGGAACACTTCCCTAGAAAGAGAATGAAGTTACCTTATGATTCTATTATTAGAACAAATTATGATGTTGATGCTTCGTCTCTTGATGTTACTTGATATACACTTTCTGTGCCTAGCTGAAAGGCGTTAAAGAAAAGCGCTTATGGGAGACAACCCATGTTTTTACTACAGTATTTTTGTTTTATATTTGAGTCTTGGAAGTTGTTTACTACTGTAGCAACCTCTCCTTATCTTAGTTTTATGTTTTGTTGTGCCAAGTAAAGTCTTTGATAGTAAAGTGAATACTAGATTTGGATTACTGCACGTGAAACAGATTTCTTTGCTATCACGAATCTGGGTCTAATTCTCCGTAGGTAACTCGGAAAATTAAGCCAATTTACGTGAGTGATCCACAGATATGTACGCAACTTTCATTCAATTTGGGAATTTTCATTTGAGCAAGTCTGGTGCCTCAATAAAATCCATCTTTACGGACTGTTCTGTTTTGACAGATTCTGCCTTTTATTTCGCATTGCCTCTTTTGCTATGTTGGATGAATTTCTTTGATCCATTAATGTCCAAGTAGCTTTATGCAATGTCCAGAAGTGTTAAGAATGATTGTGTCACCTCTGAACATGTTAATTTTTATTGTCCACTAACCCTCTAATGAGTTGTTTCGAGTTTGGTGTGGAGGAAGTTTTCAAGGATCAAGAGAGGAGTATGATACAATATGATCAAGGAGAGTGAAAGCTCTAAGCTTGGGGATGCCCCGGTGGTTCACCCATTCATATTCTAAGAAGACTCAAGCGTCTAAGCTTGGGGATGCCCAAGGCATCCCCTTCTTCATCGATAACATTATCGAGGTTCCTCCCCGAAACTATATTTTTATTCCGTCACATCTTATGCACTTTGCTTGGAGCGTCGGTTTGTTTTTGTTTTTGTTTTGTTTGAATAAAATGGATCCTAGCATTCACCGTATGGGAGAGAGACACGCTCCGCTGTAGCATATGGACAAGTATGTCCTTAGGCTTTACTCATAGTATTCATGGCGAAGTTTCTTCTTCGTTAAATTGTTATATGGTTGGAATTGAAAAATGCTACATGTAGTAATTCTAAAATGTCTTGGAAAATTTGATACTTGGCAATTGTTGTGCTCATGTTTAAGCTCTTGCATCATATACTTTGCACCCATTAATGAAGAAACACATAGAGCTTGCTAAAATTTGGTTTGCATATTTGGTCTCTCTAAAGTCTAGATAATTTCTAGTATTGAGTTTTGAACAACAAGGAAGACGGTGTAGAGTCTTATAATGTTTACAATATGTCTTTTATGTGAGTTTTGCTGCACCGTTCATCCTTGTGTTTGTTTCAAATAAACCTTGCTAGCCTAAACCTTGTATCGAGAGGGAATGCTTCTCATGCATCCAAAATCCTTTGATCCGTTAATGTCCAGTAGCTTTATGCAATGTCCAGAAGTATTAAGAATGATTATGTCACCTCTGAACATGTTAATTTTTATTGTCCACTAACCCTCTAATGAGTTGTTTCGAGTTTGGTGTGGAGGAAGTTTTCAAGGATCAAGAGAGGAGTATGATACAATATGATCAAGGAGAGTGAAAGCTCTAAGCTTGGGGATGCCCCGTGGTTCACCCCTGCATATTCTAAGAAGACTCAAGCGTCTAAGCTTGGGGATGCCCAAGGCATCCCCTTCTTCATCGACAACATTATCGGGTTCCTCCCTCGAAACTATATTTTTATTCCATCACATCTTATGTGCTTTACTTGGAGCGTCGGTTTGTTTTTGTTTTTGTTTGAATAAATGGATCCTAGCATTCATTGTGTGGGAGAGAGACACGCTCCGCTGTTGCATATGGACAAATATGTCCTTAGGCTTTACTCATAGTATTCATGGCGAAAGTTGAATCTTCTTCGTTAAATTGTTATATGGTTGGAATCGGGAAATGCTACATGTAGTAATTCTAAAATGTCTTGAATAATTTGATACTTGGCAATTGTTGTGCTCATGTTTAAGCTCTTGCATCATATGCTTTGCACCCATTAATGAAGAAACACCTAGAGCTTGCTAATTTGGTTTGCATATTTGGTCTCTCTAAAGTCTAGATAATATCTAGTATTGAGTTTTGAACAACAAGGAAGACGGTGTAGAGTCTTATAATGTTTACAATATGTCTTTTATGTGAGTTTTGTTTGCACCGTTCATCCTTGTGTTTGTTTCAAATAACCTTGCTAGCCTAAACCTTGTATCGAGAGGGAATACTTCTCATGCATCCAAAATCCTTGAGCCAACCACTATGCCATTTGTGTCCACCATACCTACCTACTACATGGTATTTCTCCGCCATTCCAAAGTAAATTGCTTGAGTGCTACCTTTAAAATTCCATCATTCACCTTTACAATATATAGCTCATGGGACAAATAGCTTAAAAACTATTGTGGTATTGAATATGTACTTATGCACTTTATCTCTTATTAAGTTGCTTGTTGTGCGATAACCATGTTCCCGGGGACGCCATCAACTCTTTGTTGAATATCATGTGAGTTGCTATGCATGTCCGTCTTGTCCGAAGTAAGAGAGATCTACCACCTTAATGGTTGGAGCATGCATATTGTTAGAGAAGGACATTGGGCCGCTAACCGAAGCCATGAATCATGGTGGAAGTTTCAGCTTTGGACATATATCCTCAATCTCATATGAGAACACTAATTGTTGCCACATGCTTATGCATTAAAGAGGAGTCCATTATCTCGTTGTCCATGTTGTCCCGGTATGGATGTCTAAGTTGAGAATAATCAAAAGCGAGAAATCCAAAATGCGAGCTTTCTCCTTAGACCTTTGTACGAGCGGCATGGAGGTACCCCATTGTGACACTTGGTTAAAACATGTGTATTGCGATGATCCGGTAGTCCAAGCTAATTAGGACAAGGTGCGGGCACTATTAGTATACTATGCATGAGGCTTGCAACTTGTAAGATATAATTTACATAACTCATATGCTTTATTACTACCGTTGACAAAATTGTTTCATGTTTTCAAAATAAAAGCTCTAGCACAAATATAGCAATCGATGCTTTCCTCTTTGAAGGACCATTCTTTTTACTTTGATGTTGAGTCAGTTCACCTATTTCTCTCCACCTCAAGAAGCAAACACTTGTGTGAACTGTGCATTGATTCCTACATACTTGCATATTGCACTTATTATATTACTCTATGTTGACAATTATCCATGAGATATACATGTTACAAGTTGAAAGCAACCGCTGAAACTTAATCTTCCCATGTGTTGCTTCAATACCTTTACTTTGATTTATTGCTTTATGAGTTAACTCTTATGCAAGACTTATTGATGCTTGTCTTGAAGTGCTATTCATGAAAAGTCTTTGCTTTATGATTCATTTGTTTACTCATGTCATTACCATTGTTTTGATCGCTGCATTCATTACACATGCTTACAATAGTATGATCAAGGTTATGATGGCATGTCACTCCGGAAATTATCTTTGTTATCGTTTACACGCCGGGACGAGCGGAACTAAGCTTGGGGATGCTGATACGTCTCCGACGTATCGATAATTTCTTATGTTCCATGCTACATTATTGATGATATCTACATGTTTTATACACATTATATGTCATATTTATGCATTTTCCAGGCACTAACCTATTAACGAGATGCCGAAGAGCCGATTCTTGTTTTCTGCTGTTTTTGGTTTCAGAAATCCTACAAAGGAAATATTCTCAGAATTGGACGAAATCAACGCCCAGGGTCCTATTTTGCCACGAAGCTTCCAGAAGACCGAGGGGGAAAGGAAGTGGGGCCACGAGGCGCCGCCACACTAGGGCAGCGCGGCCCAGGTCTTGGCCGCGCGGCCCTAGCATGTGGGGCCCTCGTGTGCCCCCCCGCGTTGCCCTTCCGCCTACTTAAAGCCTCCATCGCGAAACCCCCAGTACCGAGAGCCACGATACGGAAAACCTTCCAGAGACGCCGCCGCCGCCAATCCCATCTCGGGGGATTCAGGAGATCGCCTCCGGCACCCTGCCGGAGAGGGGAATCATCTCCCGGCGGACTCTTCACCGCCATGGTCGCCTCCGGAGTGATGAGTGAGTAGTTCACCCCTGGACTATGGGTCCATAGCAGTAGCTAGATGGTCGTCTTCTCCTTATGTGCTTCATTGTCGGATCTTGTGAGCTGCCTAACATGATCAAGATCATCTATCTGTAATGTTATATGTTGTGTTTGTTGGGATTCGATGGATAGAGAATACCATGTTATGTTGATTATCAATCTATTACCTATGTGTTGTTTATGATCTTGCATGCTCTCCGTTATTAGTACAGGCTCTGGCCAAGTTTTTACTCTTAACTCCAAGAGGGAGTATTTATGCTCGATAGTGGGTTCATGCCTCCATTAAATGCGGGACGAGTGACGGAAAGTTCTAAGGTTGTGGATGTGCTTGTTGCCACTAGGGATAAAACATTGATGCTATGTCCGAGGATGTAGTTATTGATTACATTACGCACCATACTTAATGCAATTGTCTGTTGTTTGCAACTTAATACTGGAAGGGGTTCGGATGATAACTCGAAGGTGGACTTTTTAGGCATAGATGCATGCTTGGATAGCGGTCTATGTACTTTGTCGTAATGCCCAATTAAATCTCACTATACTCATTATATCATGTATGTGCATGGTCATGCCCTCTCTATTTGTCAATTGCCCAACTGTAATTTGTTCACCCAACATGCTATTTATCTTATGGGAGAGACACCTCTAGTGAACTGTGGACCCCAGTCCATTCTTTTACATCAAATACAATCTACTACAATACTTGTTCTACTCGTTTTCTCGCAAACAATCATCATCCACACTATACATCTAATCCTTTGTTACAGCAAGCCGGTGAGATTGACAACCCCACTGTTTCGTTGGGGCAAAGTACTTTGGTTGTGTTGTGCAGGTTCCACGTTGGCGCCGGAATCCCTGGTGTTGCGCCGCACTACATCCCGCCGCCATCAACCTTCAACGTGCTTCTTGACTCCTACTGGTTCGATTAAACCTTGGTTTCTTACTGAGGGAAAACTTGCTATTGTACGCATCACACCTTCCTCTTGGGGTTCCCAACGGTCGTGTCGACTGCACGCATCAGAGTACATGACAAGTTATATGTAACTTGAAGATGTATAAATAAGTTTTTCTACTCCATATCTATATTGTACTTTGTCTCTTTATTTTTTCTTCTATATTTCATCGGGTGTGCGACCAGCGCTCCCAATGGGAGTAGCCCCCGAGGCTATAGCTCAACTTCTATTCTAATTTTTATCATCTCCCTGTAATTTTTTATTTCATCGGGTGCGCGACCAGCGCTCCCGATGCGAGTATCCCCCGAGGCTACAATCAAGTATTTGTACTTGGTTGTAGGCTCAACTTCTGTTATCTGGCCAACTCTATATTTTCATCATTACCTCTTATCAGAAGAATTTTCAATACTTCTGATAAGAGTAGCCTCCAAGCATATGAACAGGTGCTTGCATCTGAACATAGGCTCCCGAATTTTACTTCCCGCAATATATTTGTCCTTCCACTCAAAAATTTCTGTTAGCATGACGTCGATGCTAACGGAAGCCACGATCTCCGGTGGACCGCTGCTTTTGTGGGTCCATTTTTTTTGCCCTTTGCCCACGTTGCACAAGTGGGCTGCACACGTCCTCCTCTTGGCACGTTCTCAGTAACTTCCTCTTCCCGTAAAAAACTTTTATTGCACATCCACGTGTAAGGCCCATGACCCTCTCCTTTTCATCTAACGGCTACGCCTCATCGTCTTCCACCTATGAAGGTGATCTTCTCATGTCATTTTCCCCATCTGCGCCGCACTTCGCATTTGCTCCTGCTATTGCTCTTTCTTCCACCTCGAGCACGTGCTGCGCTCATCTTCTTCTTCCTCTCTTCGCTCCACCACTTCATCGCCATGCCTCCATGAACCATACTTACCAAGCACATCGCTCCTGGCACCGATGACCGCGTGGAAAAAGAGCGGATCTCCGGCTGGGAGAGATCCAGGATCTCCGCGCAGGACAAGCGCCTGCTCAAGAAGTTAGGCGCCAATTGATAAGGGATTAACTTGTCAATGCCTACGAATTGTACACTTAGGGTTTCATAAGAAGTAGATGACAAGTAGATCTCGAAGGTTTAGTCGAACAAAGGTGTTGAACTCAGTAATACGGTGGCTAGGGTTACAATGATTCGATCCTTTTCTCGTCCCTCAGCTTCCTCTTTATATAGGAGGCGAAGCCGAGGCCTTTCGTGTCGTACAAGTTACAATCTGTCGAGACGCAGTGGGCCTTTCCTATATTGATACAATTTTCCTATTACAACTCTATTTTCCTAACTCGTAGATCCCTAGCCTTCTGGGCTTCCAAAGCTTCGAGTCCATGGGCTTCGTGCTTCTTAATAGAGTCAGGGTACTTTATTCGGCATGCCTACTAGGCATACCTATGTCAGTTACCCATTAGGGAGTTATTTTTATCTCTTTCTACGAGAAAGAATTGAGAAAGAAAGAAACGATTCCGAAACAAACGATTCTTTGTAGATAGAGTTCATTTTGTTCTTATCTAGTTACAAAATCCTATTGATATCCAACATTCAATGTATGTTGCTTATGTGATTTTGAATCACGTGACAGAAAAGATCCAATAAAAAGGGGCACGTGAGAGGGAAAAAAATTGTTAGGGAATGGGGGCTGATTTAAAAAAATGCAAAGGTAGGGCCTACCTATATTTTGGCGCGTTTGATTTCTTACCGGGATTAACCGAGTAGGTGGCTAACATTTAGAGAGTTTTTAAATTTATTTCTTTGAATTTTACAATAATTAGAGATAAGTTTATGCTAAAAATCCAAAACATGCCAACGTTTTCAAGGGCAGTTCAAACTTAAATAAATACTCCAAACCAAAAATAAGCATTTATATAATCCGTAACACACGTTCCTTCTAATAATAAATACATCATTCATTTTAAAAATCTTGAAGAAAAAAACCGATAAGGTTCATAGCTAGAGGGGATGCTCAGAAGAAGTGACAAAAGTAGGAACAAAAGAAAAACAGAGATCTCACAATTTTCAATAGCACCTACATTGGCCACACTCACACGCACTTAGATCCGATCGAGAGAAGCCTAACCTTACCAACATCGGTTTGACTAGTGAATACATAATGGCGATGGAGAAAGGGGCCGCAATTGCATGGTGGTCATCGGTTGTGAGAGTGAGGGGGAGAGTAGAGATTTGGACAAGAGAAAGTCATATCAGGATCAGGAGATGGTCGAGGAGAAAAGGCGAAATGCGTGTGGGTAGGGCCCACAGCTGTTTTGGCGCGCTTTATTGCCTGAAGTAACCGAGTACGTAGTCAGTTATGCGTGCAAACTTTATTTACTTCCACGGGAAAGTAACACATGTCTCTTCGTAGTGTTCATGTGGTTCCTAGGAAATTTTAAAACTTATATACATCCAACATTCAATGACTTCCAATTTATACATTGTTTATGTATTCTTGAGTCATGTGAATAAAAAAAACCCTAAGAAAGAAGAGAAGAAAGAGCCAGATTACACGGTGGTCATAAATTATGAGAGCGAAGGGGAAGGGTGGATACTGAGATAAGAAATAAACATATCAGGATTGAGAGAGAGTTGAGAGAAAAGGCGAAATATATATGGGTGGGGTCCACCGCTATTTTGGCGTGCTTGGTTTCTTGCCGGAAGTAACCGAGTACGGATGTGTTTACGCGTGCACATTTATTTACTTCCACGAGAAAGTAACACATGATTCTTCATAGAGTTCACGTGCTTCTTATGCAAAAAATAAAAAACTTGTATTATTATCCAACATTGAATGACTTCTAATTTATCCTTAGAGTAGAGTACATCCTTTATTTATGTGTTTTTGAATCATGCCTATGATAAGAAGAAGGAGAGGGGGCACATGGTAGGGCACAGGAGGAGGCGATCCAGGATCGAGTGGTGGTGCGGCAATCCCTTCTCCGCCCCTGCCATCTCCTTCCTGCCTCCCTGCCTGCCTTCGTCTTCCCTTCGTTCCCCTACGCGAGCGAGCGAGCACATACAACACATCGACTCAACTCTCCTCTTCCTCCACCAAAAGTCCAACCTTTTCGCCCCCAATCCCACCACCCATCTCCCCTCGCCCACCACCAATCCCACCTCCCCTGTCCTCTCCCTCGCTTGATTCCATCACAGAGAGCCCCGCCCCCGCCACCACACCTCCGCCAGTCAATCCCCCGCTAGGGTTTCCCCTCTCGCGCCGCCCAATCGGATCCGCCTCCAATGTGAGTCCGCCTGATCCCCCCGCCCCCGCGATTCCACAATCGTTCCGCGCGCAGATTCGACGCAATCCGATCGGAAATTTGGACCTGGCCGCCGTGCTGCTAGCTAATTTCGATGCGCTTGTCCCCGCCCCTCGCAAGCCGCTTCGGAATTTCGGAACTGTTAGAACGGTTACACGGATAGATTGGGGGCTCGATTCGTTGGAATCCCCGCGTATTGATTGGCCTTATCCGCGCGCCTTGTTTCTAGCGTGCTTATTTGGGATCTCAGGCTCTGTCTGGGATTGCAGTACATCGATTTCGTTTGTTTTGTCCCTAAAGATAGATTTTTTTGACGTCTCTGTGCTCCTCCCCGTGCCGTGGAACCGTAGGATGACCATGAGCGACGACGGAGACCGCACCTGCCCGCTCTGCGCCGAGGAGATGGACATCACTGACCAGCAGCTCAAGCCCTGCAAATGTGGCTACGAGGTACCGCCCCTCCCTCACACCGGGCTGCACCTGCTCGTGCGACAAACCAGCGCCCTGTTCTTTTCTCACTGTTTTGTTTGCGTGTGTATGCGCCTTCGCAGATTTGTGTCTGGTGCTGGCACCACATCATTGATATGGCGGAGAAGGAGGACACCGAGGGGCGTTGCCCTGCTTGCCGCACGCGCTACGACAAGGACAGGATTGTCAAGATGGCAGCTGCCACTTGTGACAGGTAGTATGCCTACCTCAAACTTCCAATCGAAACGCTTCTCTGCCCCTGCTTACATTCATTTCGATTTGGATGGATACAGGACGGCAGTGGCAGATAAAAATACAGACAAGAAACAGAAGACCCAAAAGGTCAAGTCAAAGGCACTAACTGTGGAAGCTAAGAAGCATCTCGCCAGTGTCAGAGTTATACAGAGAAACCTCGTGTATATAATTGGCCTGCCTGCAAATTTATGCAATGAGAGTGTGAGAACTATATTCTGCACATATCCTTATTATCTTCTTATGGAACATCTAAATTCTGTCGCCACGCTGTAAATTCTAGCCCTCACGTCAACATTATTATCTTCCTTTGTTTTAGGTACTCGAGCGCAGGGAATACTTTGGTCAGTATGGGAAGGTTTTGAAGGTTTCAGTTTCTCGTCCAACTGGGACTGCTTCCCAGCAGCAGACAGCGGCAAATAACGGTATCAGCGTGTATGTCTACAAACGACACTAATGATCTTCCCATATTACTAACATTGCGTGCATTGATATATTATTAAGTGTCTACCCTCTTACCCCATTACCAGAGTGCTTCTAGCGTTTAATACGTTCCTAATCTAGAGAAACTCTAATATGTGGCATGGAAAGTATAGTGAGAGTTTGGTTGTCTTTAATTACGCAATTTTTCATAAAAAGTTGGTGAAATAATGGACAATTCTAACATGATATGTCCTTGACCGAGAACCACAAAAATTTCATAGCATGTGTAAAGAACCTTTGATAACCTTATAGCTGACTCGAAGCTTTCCAGTGTCCTAAAATCCAGGGATTTTAGATGAATTAGAAAGTCTTGAGTCATGGTATGAGCGCACTTGACCAGAATATTCTGAATGGAATTTTTTCCTGTTCTATCTGAGTTGAGCTCAGAAGACCTGTGTATACGGATGTCAGTTGTTCCTTAGAGTAGATTGCACTTCTCCGCCGAGTGCAAAGTGCCATTTGTTTACTCGGTACTCCATATCTCTCTTGAGAATCATATAGCATTGTCTGGATGTATTTTAGTCTTAGGGTCCTTATGATTTCAGAAATATGGAAAACATCGATTGTGGAATAACTTGACTGTTGAATGAAGTACATCTCTACTCAGCTTATATCTAATAACTCTTGGGTGCAGAAGAAAGCTTAAAGGAAACATCTACTTTCCTGAAAATAAAAGGAGATACTCAAGTAGAATCTGTGGACTATATCCATCATGTGTACTCAAAGAAATTTAGTAGCGCATAGTTAATGGACTTGTGGTTTCTGTTTTCTGTTCTCTCCACTGAAAACTGACTCTTAAACACTGGCTTATTAGTTATTACTGGGATATGTGTTCAGATATATTACTTACGCCAAAGAAGAAGAGGCCATCCGGTGTATTCAGGCTGTACACAATTTTGTCTTGGAAGGGAAAGTGCTAAGGTTGGGGTTAGCCTTTATATGTTGTTTCATCTCTTCTAGCAGTTTTGCACAGTAATGGTATTATAACTTTTTTTATTGTTGCAGAGCATGCTTTGGTACTACAAAATATTGCCATGCATGGCTACGAAACATGGTACAATTGATGCTTCATCCTGACAGCTTAATTTACTAGTACTTGACGTAGTGCTATCTATCTCAGTGCTTCTTTGTTTTTTTCTCAGACATGTGGGAATCCAGATTGTCTCTATTTACATGATGTAGGCAGTCAGGAGGATAGTTTCACTAAAGATGAGATAATCTCAGCATATACCAGGTAACACCTACCTTTTTCTTAACTTATAACGTGGAACCACAGTTATTGCTCTGCTTGCTTCATGAACTATTTTTTGTTCAAAGCGACTTAGCCCCCAGTCTATTGTTCCACTTCTCTTTACACTAGTAGCCTACTAGGAATTGTTGCCTTAGGACAGGATTGGATCTGAGAAATGGTCTTCCTATCCTATTGTGCATGTCTAATTCCGTTCTACTGTTTTGGTGAGCAATTTTCTCTTTGAGGTATAAATTGCTAAAGCATGTAGTAGTTTGCTTTGGGGAGCCCCTGTTTCTGAAAAATAAATAGCTAAACTCGTAATAGTTTCAGCTGACATTTTAACTCATCCTCTGATGCTTCTATCAGGAGTAGGGTTCCTCAAATGGCGTCTACTGTTTCTCAAAGACGTGCAGGAACTGTGTTGCCTCCTCCAGCAGATGATTTCTCTTATAGTGCGGTGGTTTCAGCCAAACATACAATCAAGAATGGAACAACTGTATGTTCTTTAATAGTGGATTCAAATGATGACATGTTCATTTTTTTAAAAAAAATTCGTTCTGATTTCCTGCCTAGGGCAATTTGTTGACAACTGTCTTTGTTGGTTTACATGATGTTGTACTATTGTCCTTCTGTGCAGAATACAACAAGCCAATCAAGACTGTCACCTCCAAACAGTAGTTCAGGGAGGTCCACACTGCCACCAGCTACTTCATGGTATGGTTCTCCTCTTGGAGTATATTATGTTACATTTTAAAATGCAACATGCTGCTAAACTTTTGGTATGGGCAGGGGGCATCGTGATCTGAACACAAGGACATCAACAACTGAGGTGGCATCCTCACAATCTCTTGTAAAATCAAAATCAGAGGCACAGAGTAATACATATTCGAGTTCTTCTATGATTTCGAGTGCAAGGCTACCTTCTTCATGGAATGATGATACAAGCACAGTACCAAAATTGACTGAAGGACGACAAGTATCAGAGCGAGATAGTCTATCTAAAACCTTGAAGCCGTATAGACCTGGTATTGCAAAGGAAACCCAAGCTGCAACATCACTGGAGTCGTCATTGGACATAGACTTTTCTACAATACCTTCAGCTTGGAATGATGATGAAGTTGTAGCATCAGACGAAGCGTCAAAAGGAAGTGAGCAAAAACAAGTTGTAAATGGACAGCTTGTTCCTCCCGCGTCTTCAAATCCAACAGAGCCAGGCCAGCTTGTGTCTAAGTCATCATCATCAACAACAAATAATGCTGAAGCGTTAAACAGTTCCAAGCAAAGTCTTACAGATTGTGTGTCACGTTCAGCAATATCTAATTCAGATGTTAAGGGTGGTAATGGTGACCACCAGTTTACCAATATGGGTCCTAAAAACCCTACTTTGAGAGCTATAAACAGTCAACCAAATCACACTGGTAGTGAGAGTAGACCCCGGGACACAGAAGTCGATAAGTTATTATCTGTTGGAGTATCTTCACTAACTTTAGATAGCAAAGATAAGGTTCATAGTAAGGAAGAAAACCAACAGCCAGGTGCAGTTCTTAATACGTCAGTGCCTTTGAGTCAAAGTTTGAACAATGAACAATCTCATTTGAAGCTTGCCGGGCTTTTGTCATCAGAAAATAAGGACTCCGTATTTTCTTCTCAATCTAGTTCTGATAAGCATCTTGACTGGAGTTCAGAGCTGCAAAGTTCTCGTGCGACTTCTCCTTTAAATGACATATGGAATTCTTCTGTGGCCACTGATAAATCCCATGTCAGGATGCTGGATACCACAGATCAAACATCATCTTCATCTTATGTCCCTACTGCTAATACATCACATATTTCTTTGTGGAATGATAAAGAAATTAACCGTACTTCGACAAGTGATAATAGATCTTCTGGCACCATGATGTACACTGGGTTGCTATCTTCAACTGACAACAATTCTACCTTGTTGAATGGACGTCAAGAGGGGCTAGGACCTATGTATACGCCTGGTATGGTTTCCGAACATTCTGGTATGAGAAATCACCAGCATGGACTACTGGATGCAGCAAGAAATGATAATGTAGGAGGTTTTGGCAAGGCTATAGGTGGAAATAAGGATGAGGGCAGCATAATATCTGATATTTTGTCTTTGGAGTTTGATCCATGGGATGAGTCATATTCGACTGCTAACAATTTTGTTAAGTTGCTTAATGAATCTGAAAAGAATGACGCGCCTTCATGGAAATCAAAAGGCAGCAGTAATGAGTCGAGATTTTCATTTGCTAGACAGGATAATCAACGGAATTTCCAGGATTCATCTTTCAGAAATCCTGGTAGTGATCAGAATTTCAGTTTGCTATCCCAGAACTCTCATGGCAACTTTTATCAGAATGGCGCCGTGTTCCAGTCTTCTGAGGAAGAGTTCTCAAAGAGCAATCCTCTTGCTATGCCAGATATAGCAACTGCTGGTGAGTGATACTTGTGTGTTCTGTATTTCACTGAACAGGAACGTTTTTGTTTACTACTGTAATTGGAAGCTTTTCCTAATTAATCTGTGCTTTCTCTCTTTTATCTTAGTTTTTATTTGTCTGCCAAAATAATACAAAACCAACTGGCCTGCTGAAATAATACAATACTAAAAAACGTTACTTGGCGTATTAAAGCAATGTACAGTTAATCTGTTTCTTGTTGAGCGTTGATAAATGTTGTAATTCATGTCAATGGTTTGTTGATCTATTGATGATAGCATATATTGTATTTCGGTTATTCTTCCGTGAAATGGCTCGATAACTGATGTTCTCATTGTCAGGCTCTTCAAGGTCCAAAATATCTGCACCTCCTGGATTTTCGGCACCAGCGAGAGTCCCCCCTCCTGGATTTTCATCTCAGGATGGGTTGAATCCACCACCTGGATTTTCTTCAGGATTCTCATCTCAGGATATGTTGAATCCTCCTCATGGATTTCCTTCTGGATTTTCATCTCAGGCTGGATCTAATCCCCCTCATGGATTTTCATCTCAGGCTGGGTCTAATCCACCTCATGGATTTTCATCTCAGGCTGGGTCTAATCCACCTCGTGGATTTAATTCTGGATTTTCTTCCCAGGACGTGTCTAATATCCCTCCTGGCTTTTCTGCGGGGTTTTCATCCCAGAATGGGTCTAACCAGGCATATGGCTCAACATACTCAGGTCTGTTGTCTTCCTATCTTATTTGCTTCTCCAAAGCTAATTTCAGTTTCTTATAAATTTGCTATTCTTGGCAGAAACTCGTCTACTCGATAATCTTTTTGGTAGCCACACCAATCAGTATCAACCACAGATGTCTAGACACACAAGTGACATAGAATTTATTGATCCTGCTATACTGGCTGTGGGCAAAGGGCGGATGCCAGGAGTTAGTGATTCAGGGTTGGATCTAAAAAATTCTCCATTTTCAACACAGTTGCAAACATCAAATAATGATCCAAGGCTTCAGTTACTTATGCAACAGAGTATGCCCTCTCATCAAAATCTCAGATATCCAGACCATGGTCAGGATTCATTCAACTCTATGAATGATAATTATCTGGCATCCCGACTTTTGCCACAGAACCATGGTTCTTTATCCTCTTATGCCCAGATGTCACTCCAACAACCCAGAAACTCACAGCTTGCAAATGGTCACTGGGATGGCTGGAGTGATTTGAGACAGGGGAATAATGTTCCCATGTCAGACATGTCGAGGATGTTATACCCAACTGAAGCGAACAACTTTCACATGATGGGTTCAAATGATATGTATAACAGAACCTTTGGACTTTAATTGTCTTGGAAGATGCATATTTGACCTGTCCGCCTCTAGCTTGGGGCATGTCTTGTTCTGAAAGTAACTGGTTGCACAGTGCTTTCTAATGATTGTGCTTATGAGCTGGTACGTGAGCTATTGGAAGGGTAGTTGATGCAAATGGACCAACATGAACCAGAGTTCACCAGCCCTTCTAAGCACCAGGTATCCGCTTCACTATTTTATCCACTTTTTTTATACATGCGTGTCTGTGTTTATTATGCTTAGACACCTACCCCTTGTACCTGAATAGTTGCTTTTAGTTTGTTTCTTCTTCGGTCATCAGTTTAAGTTTGTTAGGACTTGGTAAGGACCCTCTCTTTGGCTTTGTCTTCAATTATATTTATGTTTTAAAGTGTTCTGGATGTTGCTGGGTTCCGTTAAAAAAAGATGTTGCTGGATGTGCTGGCACACTAACCAACTGTTGTTTGTTACCTTTTGCTTGGTCATCAGGTTCCTTTCGAGGCGAAGTCATACATGAACAGGTGGCCCTTGAAGTATATGGATCCATGTGGGTTGGGTGCGATCAAAGCCAGCTTGAGAAGGGTGGAACTGTTTAACATTTTGTTCTTTATTTCACCATCGTAGCTGTGTAAATGTTTTCTTGCCTTGGGAAAATGGAAGGAGTCCCTTTGTACATGATATGTAACTTGCCGCTGGTAGCTCTTGTGGTGCATAGAAGCTCATGGTTTGGTGTGTGGTTTGCTGAGCCAAAAACCAAAAGCAAATGACTATCGTCTATAGCTCAATTCACAATTGTTTGGTATCAAACTGAAGGAAGGTTTTGAGTACACATGTAATCTTGTTATTATCTGTTGTGTGCAGTTATTGAAATCTCAAGCAAGGTTTCGTATGTATCTAGTAAACAAATCAGTTTTGTTAGTTTGAGATGAACATTCGTCAGATGTCATGAAATTGAATCTGGAGGATGGATCCCTTTTTGTTGTGCAAATTCCATGCAGTCAAATTATGTTTTTGCCTCGTATCCCCATCCCAGCAAAACAATTTAAATGTTCCATCTTAACAGCTCTAAAGCAACTTGAACAATAGTTCCAGGTCGGCTATTCTTTAGCCATCAAATTTTGTGCTTCTTAGCTAAAGTTAAATGTCATTCACAGCTTTCAAACCGTTACAAGGGAACAGAAAACCTGACTACAACGACAAAAGGCATCTTGCTGAATACTGATTCTATCTGAGCCCTGGCCGCATGAGCATTTCATCAAACGACGCATTCTGCTCCAAGTCCACGCTGTTATCTGTGTTAATGGAGCCAGAACCCATGGATCTCTTGGACATGAGCTGCTGAGCCTGGGGTGCCTCTCGCTGCATCTCTATGGCGAGGGCGTCCTGGATCTCTTTCAGCACCTCTGAGATGGTTGGCCTCTGCGCGCCCTTTGGCTTCACACACATGATGCCTGCCTCCGCAATCTTCCACACCGACTGCAGGTCGTATCCGGGGTCTAGTGATTCATCAATGATGGCGTCAATGTTCCCACTCTCGATGTGTGACCTTGCCTGGCCAATTTGAGTTCATTTAGTCAGCAGTATTGGTCATCAATATCAGCACAAACCAAATGCAGAAAAAGCCATGGAACACAGGATACTTACCCACGCCACAATGTTACGGCAATTGAGCCCAAAGTTGTCACTAGAGATTGGCTCGTGTCCGGAGATTAGCTCAAGAAGAATCACACCAAAACTATAGATATCACTCTTCTCGGTTAGCTGCTGAGAGATGTAGTACCTACACATCATCATCATCAGAAGAAAACAGTATGATTCAGATGCTACCAAGATAACAGTTCAATTTGCTAAACCATGGCACAGGAAACAAATATAATAAGCACAATAAACTGGTCTTACTCTGGATCCAGATACCCAACCGTTCCACGCACTATACTTGATACATGAGACCCATCCACGGCAGGTTTTGATAGGCCAAAGTCTGCAACTTTTGCCCTATTATTCTTGTCAAGTAAAATGTTGCTACTCTTCAGGTCTCTGTGAATGATGGTTGGAGAGCATCCAGTATGGAGATACTCTATACCTGGATTCGTCATGTTAAAGAAAAAGACAGATTCAGAATCTTCAGATTGGGTGCTAGTAGAAGAATCAGAGGGAAATTGAGAGAGAAACCTTTTGCAGCATCTTCAGCTATCTCAAGACGCTTGACCCAGCTAGTTATTTTTACATCATTAGGTCCTCCTGCAAACATCAGAGGTTCATATTGTATAGGAGTATGCTATTCTACTCTAAGGAGCAAGGAGCACATTAAGCTAACAGTTCATGTCGATCATGCAGCTCAACATTGAAGAATAAACCACAAAATATAGATTATTAACAAAAAATGTGTGTGTAATATTGGAATTTCTTAATGGTCTGCGGCAAGTTTTGTTTTTAAAGGTAAAAATCAGCAATGTCAGGCAAAAACTAATCTAACTTTAGTAGGAACCTGATTGGAGTGAAAATTTGAGGTAAACCAACTAGACTGGCCAAGCTGTCATGCAGACACTCAGTACTGTAAAGAACAGTTCGTGGCCCAGACATGCAGCACAGGCAAGGGTGGCTCGAGCGTGAGTACAACTTGCGCTGCTAGTGAAGCTTCACGGATTAGCTAGTGTGTTGCTTGTAAGGAATCATTGTCTACATACCGAGTACGAATTGCGCTGCCAGTGCAGCTTCGCGGGTTAGCTAGTGTGTTGCTTGTAAAGAATCATTATCTACATACCGACAGTGTACTGTTGATCCTACAAACTAGATTTAACGTCAGCTAAGAGGACTTACCACGAAGGTGCTCTTTTAGTGTCCCATTGTGCATGAACTCATACACAAGTATATTTTTCCCATCTTGCTGACTGTAACCAAAGAAGGTCACCAAGTTCCTATGATGTATTCTGGAAAGCAATGCTACCTGAAAGATAAGCCAGCTAACTCATCAGGACAACCATCCAGAATAAAAGACATGCATGCGAATACGGTGCAGGTAATCATGTCATGATATGGCTGTCCAGTAGACCTTTACATCAGACTAAACAAAAGGGATATGTAGATACAGAATGCAATGAACATTTGAAACAGCAAGCTTCAGGCACCGAATCATTACAAAAATTGTAGTAACGTTGAGAATAAGTACTTCCATCTAATCTAAGATAGACTATAAATGTATTTGAGGCAACAGTTGTCACATGCTCACATCACATTAGCAGGCCATTAGATAAGAAAAAAGAGGCATGTGCCCAAGAACATATCAGGTTCTTGTTCCATTTAAGGGCTTCAATCTACCAAACGATAATAGAAAACTCTAAAAGCATTGTGTTTATCTAATCAACAGTGATTTTTTTAAAGTTCTGCAGTATAAACTTAAACAAGGCTAAAACAGAAGCAGACCTCATTCAAGAATTCTCGGATGCCCTGATAGGAGTCGTTTGTGAGAAGCTTGACTGCGATCTCTCTCCCATCTGTCAGCTTCCCATAGTATACTATGCCAAACCCTCCAGAGCCGATTCTCTTCTCAAATTTATCAGTAGCGTCTTCAATTTCTGACAAAGCAAATCTGTGCGCTGATTCTGTGGCTACTTCACTGAAATATGATCCTAGCTTTTTTGCTGGTGCTGCCAGAACAACAGTTTCTAGACATGGCAAAAAATAATCAGTGCATGTCACAGTACCAGAAACATCCAGTGATCCAAAGAATATACATACCATGTGATGGTTTTTTCTTTCTTTTGCGTGTACACAAACAACATCCAATAGCAATCGCAAGTAACAAGATGGCCCCAATCACAGCACAGACAATTTCCACTATGGTGCTGCGGCTAATACTCTCACCTCCCTTTCCAAGGCCATTGTTGCCTGACCAGCTGCAGCAGGTAAGAAATTAGAATAGAAGAAACATCATAAAGAAGACTATCAGGTTGAGTTTTTTTCCCAGTTTAAGAATGCCTCTTAATAATATCTCAATTTCCATGCAAGACACAATGCCATGAAATCCTAAGGGAAAGGTATAATTGTGCTCCCTAGCTTGCCCAACCACAATTGCGTTCTTAAGCACAATATTACGCATTAATAATCTGAAATGTACTAAGCAACATCTGCCTAAAGAGAATTACGTACTTGAAAATAATGCTCTTCTTGGAAAGTGCCCTTGGAATATGTCCGGAAAGCCTATTGTTCTGAATATACCTGTAAAGGTTGGGAATTAATAAGTGCAAAACTTTTATTTCTGCAAAGACTTTTCATAAAATGCATTTGTACCAGAAAGAATATAAAATCGAAAACATCAAACTACATTTGAGCACAGAACATCATGAAACAAATAGAAAGGAGAAGAAACTTTCTGTTCTGCATAGCAAGGGATGGAGAAACAATGGTGGAGCTTCCCTAGGCAAAGGGGGGCCATTGCCCCCCTCTACTCCAGATTTTCTAGAAAAGATATTTGTAATATTATGCTTGATTTTTAAATATTAGTCAAAGTTTATGCATGAAGGTATAATTGCACTGAAATGGAGAAACAAAGTGCACATAAGTATGTAGCAACTTACAACTCTTTGAGGTTAGGGAGATCCCCCAATGAGGATGGCAAGTCACCAGTTAACTGATTGTTTTCAAGGTGACTGCAATATAGGAAAACAAAATGAATTAGTTGATAAATCCTGCAGAATGCTGAACTTATGACAAGAACTGCAAACTCACATATACTGCAGATTTCTGCATCCACTGAAATCAGGGATCTCACCAGAAAATGAGTTACCATCGAGTTTTCTGCATTTTCAAAGAAATAGATCAGAAGAGTGGAAGCCAAAAAAAGGAAGAAGAAAAGAATGAACCATCTGATCTTACAAGTCGACCAATGCGGATAACTTTGTCAGTTCCTCAGGTATACTTCCTGTAATGTTCTTCCCTGACAGCGTGCTGCAAGGAACAATTCTTAAGTTTTAGTACAAGATATTAATACTCCGTCCATCCTAAAATAAGTGACTCAACTTTTTCTAGATACAGAGGTATCTATAAATAAAATACGTCTAGGTAAATCTGCATCTAGACAAAGTTGAGTCACTTATTTATGGACGGAGAGAGTAAATGAATCCAAAGTCAAGGCAGAATTGCACATCATACATCGAAAAAACCCTGGGTGCTGCTTCTGAACTGCATTGCACCCAGGTCCATGATGCTGGCAAGCACGGATCACCACCCTCTTGTGCCCAACCTGCTTGTGGATACCTTGAGACCAAGCTAGCCATGATGTTTGCTGTCAATATTATGGAACCGCCAAATTAGTCAAAACAGTTCTTCTCTCTGATACATCGACTACAAGGTCAGCTCAGTCCTACAAAATAAATATAAGAAAATGTGTGCGGTTGGTTACCATCTTGAGATCCCACAGTAATCTGGACATGTTTGTAAATTTCCATGGCATTCAGGATTGGACCCTTTGAAGAATCATTTGTCTTCCTGAACTCGAACGAGAAAACAAATGGAAGTGAGATGTTAACGTAACCTGGTTGGTATAAACGATACTTCCCCTGAGCATTCTCCTCCACATCAACAGTTGGTTTACTGAATGCTGGCATGCCAGGAACCACTAACTTAAACTTTCTAGTTTCGTTTGGGGCCAAATCCTCAATCTCTGCGAAATATGAGACACCCCATGCATTTCCTGGGAACCCTTCCAAATCAAGCCGGTAGTTCAAGGATCCATTTCGGCCAACCACTGCTGTTTGCATGACCTTTTCAGGTGGTTCTAATTCGGTACCGACAAAAACAGGGTTTGTGGTTGATACTTTTTGAGTCCCCGGAGCAACATCAACAAGATAATTCGCTCTCTTCACAGAATCCGATTCCCATATCCTATCGAATGGATCATCGGGGTACCTGAGAAATTCAAAGAAGAGCACCTTTAACTGATCTTTTTTTATCGAACAAGACATTTGTATGTTATAACTTATAACTCATGATACTAAGTGAAATGTGATCAAAATATTCTTACGTATCTCAAAAAGGGAATAACAATGGCACACTCTAATGGTACAATAGAACGGCTACCTGACTAGGACAGAAGGTCACAACAACATGCACATGTTTTCAATCTTGATATGAAGCTACGAACAATGTTGGCACAGTAGGAACTATGTGAGAGTGTGCGTGTGGTGGTGTGCGTCTAAGCTGTACTCGGTATTTCTCAACAACAAGAAGAAGTACCACATCATTACCTGACTGATTTACTGTCTACAGCACCAAAATTGATCCTTGCAGACAGTGCAAGGAAGAACTGTGCCTCATAGTCAGTATAGTAGAGTGAACCGTTGAACTGGCGAAGCTCGAGCGTAGAAATAAACGGCTGCCCCGTACTGGCATTGGAGAGGCAGACACTGAGTGTCGGAGCAGCGGCCAAGACAATCGCCTCCTCTACCACCGGCGTGTCGGCATCATCGATTATGACCGTCGACCACGGGGTTGCTCCGAGGGAGAGATCGAACTTGGGGTAGACGTTGCTGTTGTCGAAGTTGCCGTAGAGGAAGCTAGCTCTGACTAGGTACCGCGTCCTGGTCCTCACATTCATCGTATAGCAGTACTTCCTGGTGTCTGCTGGAAAATACCTCAGAGTTGTGTAGTGCTTCTGGGGCTGGTTCTGGAGCAGCAGGTTTGCGGTCTGGCCACCGGATACCAGCTTGGTATCGGAGGTCCACTGGATCCCGATTCCATCCGTGTAGTCGTCGGCTCCCCCGCAATCCAGGCTGATGAAACCTGCATACAAGCCCAATTTGCAGAATTTTACTTGGGATATTTTGTTGGCAGACCAGTCTGGTTGGTCCCCTAACTGCTTAGCAAGTACTAGCATAGTACATGTGTTGCATAGGAATGTGAAATCTGAATGGATTATCAATTGTGTCTGTATGAGTATGAGTATGAGCATGCATATCCTGCACAAATCTCCTCAGAAATCTGGAATCTAAGACTAGCCCATGGGACTAGTAGATTCCTACCCAAGAAGGTGATTATGTGAAACGCCACTAATCCTTCATGGCCTAAAGAAATTTGTGAGAAAGGAGGGAAGGGTGACTCACCGGGCTGAGCAGTGGAGAGAGAGAAGAGGAGCAGCAGCTGTAGGTTGAGGAGGAGAACGGTGGCGGCGGCGGACGCCATGGAAAGCCCTCTCAGTCCCACAGAGGGAAGCAAAGTAGGTCGGCACCCTGAGCTGCTGTGTGCATCAAGGGATCGAAATCGACGGGATCCTCATCCCAGCTCGGACACGGGAGAGGAACAACAAGAAGCGAGCACGGCAGCCCTGTATGTATCCTTCCGTCACTCCATTGTTCTGTTCCCACGGAGGTGCTGCGGGCGAGGAAAGGAGGCTGGCTGTGGGCGGGGGCGGCTCCTCTGGCTGGCTCTGAGCTAGAAGAAGACGAGCACGCTTGACAGTCCGACCGTAATCCGTAGGCTGCTGCTCATTTACTGGGGAGAAATCAGAGGAGTGGGCGCATTAGTTGCTCAAAATTCGACGAAAGAAGAAGCAAAAGATTAGGGAGTGGCTTAGTGGAGAAAAGGCAGTGTGGAAGACAGTGAAAAAGGCGAAAGGAGCCCCACCTGCGGGCTGCGGACAGGACAAAGGTGTGGCTGACAGGTCGGGCCCATGGCTGCTGGCAAGACGAAGGGAAAGAGGCACCTCTCTTGGAACTGTGTGGGAGGCAGCTCTATGGACCATTTTGTGGCCCTTGTGATATGGGTGCTACCATAGTACCATATGTGTAGGGTCAAACATTTTTTTCTATTTTTCATAGTGCTTCAATGGAAGTTTCTGAGGAGAATACCAAGTACATTCATTGAATAAATATATTCGTATCCTATAATGCCATTGTTTCAAATGGTTATGGCATCTCCACCGGGGCGACCCAAAACGGCGACCCATTCCATACGTTTGGGTCAGTCCGCGGACACATTGTGAGTCCGACCTACCAAATCAGCGCGTCCCCTTCCCGGGCCCCTAACCTCCCTTGCCGCTCCCTCCTGGGCGGCAGCGGAGCCCCCCAGCCTCTAGACCCCAACGGACCTCCTTCCCCGCCCCTCAGGCCACCGCTGATGCCAGCTCCGGTCGCGGTGGTGGCGATGACCCGTCGTTTCGCCAGGCCACCTCTCCCGAAACCCTAACCTCCCCTGCCGCCCCCTCCCGGGTGGCAGCGGAGGTCCCCAGCCTCCAGCCCCCAACGGACCTCCTTCCACCGCCCCTTAGGCCGCCGCTGCTGCCGGCTCTGGTGGCGGTGGCGGCGCCCCTCCCGTCAAACGACGGTGGGGAGGAGAGGGCTTCCGCGGCGGCGCATCATGGGGGCGATGAGGCGCAGGTTGAGGACGTCGGGCGGCACGGCTGCTTGGTCGTGGCCTGATGCACTTCGCCGATAGCCATGGAAGAGCGGGTCGAGCGGTGGCGGCCTTCGCCCCCGGCGGTGGTTCGGCGATGGCGGCGTCTACGCATGATTCGCGCCGCCTTTTTCTTCTCTGGTGATCCGGCAGGAGTGATTGGCGGCGTGGGGGCTGCTGGCCTAGCTTTGTTGGTGGCGGTCCTCGGGTTTCTCTCATGCGAAGATGAAGACTTGCCGGATGCCAGTCTGCCTTGATCTAGTTGGAGTGATGAGTTTCGGAAAGCTCCGTCGACGAATGGAACATCGCATCTTTTGTCTAGAGTTTGTTGGATTGGGTGGTATTCGGTCGCGCACACCCATGCTTTTATTCCGACCGTTTGGTTCTGGAGGGAGCGGCGCGAAGCTCTTTTCTGTGTTGACACCAAGTGACATTGGATCCATGGTGAAAGTCAGAAGAAGAGAATATCATGAAGGCCGGATGGGAGGACTAGCTAAGGGAGGTTCAAGTCTCCACGATGTTGAGGGACTTGCTTGGTGTTCCGGGCTTCACAACACTGGTATGAAAGTGGGGGCGACAACACAGGTGAAGTTCATAGTGCTACCTTTCTAGGTGAAAATCCAAGGTCTGGTCTTAACTGGTTCTGCCTGACAATGACGTTGTTGGAGGCATTGTTTTGAGAGCGGGGGTCTCCAGGGTGAAAACCTAAGATCGTTGGTCGGGCAACGACGGTGCTGGAGCACTGTTTCTTTCTTGGATGCGTCGCTTTTGGAGAGTCTGTATTTTAGGTGCTGTCTTGGTGGTGGATGTATTGCTGTTGTTAGGCCCGGGATACTCTAGCGGGACTTTTTTTTCTTAGTTTCATTGTCTCTTTTTTTGGATGTGTGCATCTGTAGTGCCATTAGGATTTTGCGTTGTTGCAGAGGCTGGGTGTAATTGGTATCTTCTGATATTAATATATTCCCTTTATCGAAAAAAAATCAGTGCATCCAGCGGTGCGACCCATTGTGTCCGCTCTGGCCATGGCCAGGCCTAGCTAGTTGGCATTACCATTCAAATTTCATCATCACATATTTTACCACAAAGTGATAGAGATTAAAAATATAAATTGTGGTCATAAATATAAATAGTTCACAATCACACAACCGCATAGTTTCACAAACAAGAGAATTTAAATCCAATATGAAATGAGACTAGCCAGGTTGGGTTCCCACATGAAGCCAACTCGTGAGAGGTATGCGTCGTTGCTAGAAATGGGGGAAGTCGCGACGAAGGCCGGGGCGGCAACATCCGACTAGATATTTTATCGATGTCGTAGACGGCGGACAGAGAATGAGGTTCATGGGCAGCACGACCCGCTGGGAACTGGCGACGTTGGGACCCAGAGCGCAGATGGCGGTGCTGCCCTGGGGGTGGTGGTGGATATGGCGGGCGAGGGTTTGGGTCATGGGAGTTGCTTCTGTATGTCTTCTATGCCACTGGAGGGAGGGCCAGGTGGCCAAAGGGAGGATGCGAGAGGATGCATGTTGTCCGGTCCAACGCACCGTTGGCCCAAATTTAATGAACATATGGGTCGGTCCGAGTGAGTCGGTCCATTTAGACCGCGTCGCTGAAGCGTGCGCTGTCTCTCCGCCAGTCCGCGCGTACCATTTCGGATGGCCTAGAACATGATAGATCGCCTCGGTAGAGATTCCCTTAACCATACAAACTACACAAAACACCTATCATTCTTTATGAGAAGGGGGAGGTTCCTGCCCCTGCATCGATCTAGGTAGTCACGAAATGTAACATCATATGCTCTTAAGTTTATATTTATTTTCGACAAAGAGAATATATTAATATCAAGAGATACCAATTACACCTAGCTTTTACAATAACGTAATACCCTAATAACAAT
>NC_061512.1:140415528-140458072 GCF_022539505.1 Lolium rigidum
TAGATGCATGCAGTCAAAAAAAAACAAAGAAAACAAAGCTCTGATGGCGCTTGACGGGGCTTGATGGAGTGTCTTGATTCCTCCCCAGCAACGGCGCCAGAAAATAGTCTTGATGATGTTGGGACTCCAAGTAAGAGTGTTGTGTCAGCATAGTATTTTCCCCACAAGGGTGACTAGAGGGTTTATATCGAACTCCTGGGAAACTGAGCAAAGATTATTCTCTTCTCTCTTCTTCTAGCAATTCTGCAAGTAAAATAAAATCCTTGTATCCCCAACTCCACTGTGTGTTCGTCAAGCACCAGGTTTCGTGTAAGTTAATAAAACACAAGTAAAAATAAATCGAGTAAAACTAGATGAAATAAAGTAACTAAGTAAAAACTGTAAAGGGATTGATTGATTTTGGTGTTTTGGATGCAAATAAGAAAAGTAAATATTTTTTATTTTCGAATTAAAGTAGTGCTGCAAGTAGAAAACAAGATAAAAACAATACAAAGGTGTTTTTATGATAAAAAGTGAACCGGGGTTCATGGGTTCACTTGACTATTCTCTCTTTTAAGTTGTAGTGGACAAATAGTAATTCATCAATGAGATATGAGGATGCAAAATAATAATATGAGTAAGACACACATTCATATGGTCATCACGTGCTAACATAGAGATGATGCAACACATCTCTCTTATACTCCACAAGAAAGGGAAAACTCCATGCAATCGTGTGTTAAGAATTAACAGAGTATAGCCATAAGTACTTTGACATGATGTTTGAATATCAAATATGCTACCTTGACCAAACAAGATCATCACTTTTATCACGTGACGAACATATCAGATGCATTCACTTTATCCCTAGTGAGGTAGCAAAAGGAAAAGGCAAAGCCATAATAGATCATGAATTATTTTTTCACTATTCAATCACTAAACCATCCTACTCCATCTAACACACACATCACCCCACACACGCTCTTGCATAGATGTTGGATCAGAATAAATACTTAAGAATGGAGTACATAATATGCATCTATCGATACATATCACACATAATACGATCAGATCTCATAGCACAATATCATAGAATAAGGATCCACCACATAAGTATAACAAATATGGCCATAGTCATGTGAGGCAGCTCATATGGCACTAAGAACTATGAAAAACATGAGAGAAATAGATCAAGCTACTGCCACAAACCCGTAGTACAGAGATGGACTACTCTCCTTGATCATGGTGATGATGATGAAGACGTTGGAGAAGGTGGAGATCCCTTCGGCGGTGATCCCGGCGGAGTTTCCCCTCTCCAATCTTCTCTGTTGCAGCCTTCGTTTTCGTGTTTCTATCTTTCTGCGGTGCTCTCCTCCCAAGAACTCTTCGAGACCATATATATAGTGATTTTTAGGTCAAAATACGTCGGTGGGCGAAAATACCACGTGATTTGGACGACCGATGGCTGAAAGAGCACATGCGGCACGCCCTACATGTTTGGGCGCGCCACCTTGTGTCTTTTGGGCCTCAGACTCATCCAAGTGTGCTTCCAGGTCCCAGGGTGCTTCTCCCGATGAAAAAATGATGCTCCAAAAATCCTAGGTCAATTTGACTCCGTATAGGTCCCTGAAAGTGAAAAATACACAAAACCAGTTTTCCTGTTCTGCGGAGTTATAAACCAAATAAAGGGGATCAATGGTAAATCCCCATAAATCAATGTAAAACATGGTATTATCATCATATATGTAGAAATTCAATATGATAAAAGACAAAGTTCATGTATGCATCATGCATAAACATCCTCAAGCTTAACCTATGCTCGTCCTGAGCATAAAGGTGATAAAACTAACATGAACTTTGAGTTTATTATATATAGCTTCTAAATAATCATGCAAAGTATCACAAGGTTCAGTCAATAAAGAATGATAATAAGTAATATGAACTCATCAAGTGATAACTCTTACATTCTAAAAAGCATGCATAATAGTAAATATCATTGTAAGAAACATGAATGATAAGTAATATGAATCATAAATCATGCTTAGGAGAATCCTATAGAATTGTTGGAAGACTCTTTGTCATCTCTTTTCAGGAATATTTCTTTCGACTCTTGAACAAAAGAAAGTATGCAGGGAATGTATGTGCTAAACCTCCAACAAAATAAAAAGTAGAGAGAATAAAACAAGGTTTTGAGCTCTGCAATGCATGTCAACAATAATAATAAGGATGGGGTACCAAGTATCTCATGTGAGAAGATATCTATGTGTCATGAGTTTGACCTCTTATGAGTAAGTGTTACCTCGTTTTCTTGAATGCTAAGGACTACACCTCTCGTTTCACAACTTTGGGCTACCAAAACTTTCCAACATACATGTTTCAACTAAGTATCGCAATAGGCTACCTTCATGCCGCATGTACAAAGGACCAAAGGAAATGGGTATCTCAACTATACGCCATCCATACCGGGACAACATGAACAACATACGTTGTGCATTTTCTCTAACTCTCTCTCACTTTTTTCTCATACTCTTTTTTTCTTTGTTTTTGTTTTCTTTTCTTTTTCCACTCTTTTTTTTTCACAACTCTTTTTCTCTTACTTTTTTCACTCTTCCTATTGAGGATGCTCGCTGCTGGAACTTTCACCATGATTAAGCATGGCTTCGGTTAGCGGCCCATTGCTCTTCTCGAACAATGTGTACATACTTACTCTTAAATAACCTCCATTCATTCCACAAAATATAGCTATCAACAAAACAAAAGAAATGATGATCAATGCAGGGTACAATACCCCGATAGTGCAATGTTGAAAGACTTCACCAATAAACATGGTTACGGTCTAGCTCATTACTCATAATCATTCAAATCCACAACATGCATAGTGGTACTGGTATTTTCCTTCCATACCTTACTTTCTTATGAGATTTAAATTACACAAAAAGGATATTTTGAAAAGGTTGGAGAGAAAACACAAACATTATACTTGAAATAGAAAGTGCTATATAGGTAGGTATGATAGACATTGGATTTGAGTTGAGCTTGGAAACAGGTCTATGCCTATGCTTGTGTAAGAATTCAAATCTTTTCGCTAGCAAGAGGTCTAAAATCATGCAATAGTATCCATAGATTACTCATTCAGCATCAAACAATGATACTTAAAATTAAACATCTATGCATACTAGCAAGAAGTAGCACTGAATAAGGCACATACCAAATCATCACTCAATAGAGCATGTGAAACTAGAAATACGATACACAAAATAAATTTCAGCTTTTAGGCATTCCTCCTTTTCTTTTATAATCATGCAACTTAATTCTTTGAACATTCAGAGATAAAGAGTTTGGTTAAGTAGCTCATGAATAAGCATTATGAACACTCAATATAACGATCCTTTCATTTAAAAACAAAACTAGACACAAATAAAACAAGGACGCGTCAAGTTTTTGCGAAAATTCTACGTTGCTAAAAAACAGAGTTTAGAGGTGCTCAAACCAGGATTTTTTGAATGAGTACAGTGGGATGTCATGGGAATTCCCAAGCTTATAATATTCATCATACTTGAATCATCTTAGTGTGATATTCCTCCATTCCATGTGAAAAAACTCCAACACAAACTTTTCTGCCCATTATTTTTTCTATGGGGTGACATTAGAGGTACAAAGAAATCATGCTTGCTGCTATTTACTCAAGAATAAAATTACACCTTAATGAACCAGAGATAACATAATGTTATACTCATTCTAGTACATCAAAAATTCCAAGTAAAAATCATTTTGATACTCAAAAGAATGGATCTCACAAAGTAAGGCCGAATCTGTCCAGAATTTTTGGTGTAGCAAAACTGATTTTTTGGCATGACTTAGACACATCATAAAATTTAGCCAATTTACGTTAATATAGTGTATGGAAATTTATATATACTGTGATTTTATCAAGATTTTAGGAGTTATTTAAAAAATCACAAAATTGTGCACTAAAAAGTGCAACGCGGAAATCAACAACTTCATATTATGTTTGCAACTTTAAAAATCCTAATAGGTAAAAACTTGATACTTTATTTAAAAATCATAGAGTAAACTAAAATAAAACTAACATGCTAAATCAAGCATTAAAAATATAAACCAAATATAAAAACATCTTGGGTTGCCTCCCGTAAAGTGTTTTCTTTATAGCGATATAGCTAGGCTTACTTACTTGTTTCAAGTAGGATAAATGATCTTGTAGGAGTAATGATTCTTGGTTATATCCTTCTAATTATTAGAAATAAAATGTAACAATAAAAATCCATGGTCCCATGGTGTGATCATACCAATAAAAATATTTAACATTTTAAAGCACATTAGCACACAACATGAAATATGCAACAAGTAGTAATCAAATCTAGCTTTCTTCCTATGCATTGGGATTTTATATATGAATGAATCACATCCAATAGGAGTATACCAATGAATATATATGGTAGGTAAATGCAACTTATACTTGTCATTAGCATAGAGAGGGTGCTTATATCCCCCTCTTTCATAATAATTGCACTTGCTTGAAGGAAATGTAATAGTGTAACTATTTGAATCATGAATCTTAGAGAATTTTGGCATATGAAGAGGATAATTAAGTTTATTATGAGATTCACAATCATAATTTCCTCTTTCAAAGTAATTATTAGTACCACTTTTAATCATGACATCATGCCTGCAAGAAGATTTTCCATCGGCATAAGATAGTTGAAACCATACAAGTATTTATCAACATGAGCACATTTCTCCTGTAATGTGTAAATAGGAGATCTCAAGAATGTTATGGTGTTGGAGATATTCCCAATAGGCAATAATAAAATGGTTATTATTATATCTTATTGTTCATGATAAATGTTTACATTCCATGTTATAACTATATTAACCAGAAACATTAATACTTGTGTGTTTTGTAAACATAAAAGGGTCCAAGTAAGCCTCTTGTTAAACTAGCTTGTTGATTAATAGATGATCATAGTTATCATGAACATTGGATGTTATTAATAACAAGATCATGTCATTAAGAGAATGATGTTATGGAAACACACCTATAGTAAGCATAGCATATGATCAAGTCATTATGTTCGTTTTGCTATAAGCTTTAAGATACATAGTAATCTAATCCTTCAACCATGAGATCATGTTAATCACCTGCACCGGATGGATGCTTTGATGACATCAAACACTACTTTGTAAATGGGTGCCTATAAAGGTGGCATTAAGTATTCGGAAAGTATAGGTTGAAGCGCGTGGATCAAGAGTGGGATTTGTCCATCCAAATGACAGATAGATATACTCTGGGCCCTCTCGGTGGAATGTCATCCAATTATCTTGCAAGCATGTGAATGGCTCACAAGGGATTTCATATCACGGTACGAGTAAAGAGTACTTATCGGTAACAAGGTTGAACTAGGTATACAGATACCGATGATCTAACCTCGGATAAGTAAAGTATCGCACGACAAAGGGAACCTATATCATATGTTAATGGTTCTTTCGGTCACGAAGTCATCGTTGAATATGTGGGAGCCATTATGGATCTCCAGGTCCTGCTATTGGTTATTGATCGGAGAAGTGTCTCGATCATCTTGGCATAGTTCACGAACCGTATGGTGACACACTTAAGGTTCGATGTTGTTTAAGTAGATATGGAATTTGAAATGAAGAGAGAATGTTGTTTGGAGGCTCGGATGGGATCCAGGACATCACGAGGAGCTCCGGAATGGTCCGAAGAATAAGATCCATATATGGGAAGTCATATTCCAAGTTTGGGAATGGTTCAGTGAATTTATGGAAGGTTCTAGAAGGTTCTAGAATCGTCTGGAATATTTCACTATGGCAGGTGGAGTCTCGGAGGGACTTCACTAGCCCTAGCCAATCCACTAGGAAAGGGGGGATTTCCCACCTTGACTAGGTTTTGACTTTTGCATATATGGTAGGTTTTCAATAGGACTCCCATGAGGAGTATGATTGGAGCCTAGGGTTTTCCACCTATATAAAGGGGAGAGGAGGGGAGGGGCCGGTCACCACATTGGCCGCACCACCCAAGGGTACCAAGGCCGGCGCCCATCCCCACTCTCCCAAACCCTAGCGCCACCCTCCTCCACCTTTCTCCCGCACAGCTACATCGAAGCCCTGCAGGAGATCTCCACGACCACCGTCATGTAATATCCCAGGATTTGGGGTTACAGAAAGAGAGGAAACAGATGTGTGCATTGCATTCATGCATGGAAAATCCGGGGAATTTTTGTGCTTTCAAATAAAACCTGTCACAGCAACTGAAGTTTCACTAGACCTGATGGAATTAAAGTAGCTCATCAAGTCAAGCGCTATAAACCTCAATGTGACCTTGCTAAAATCTTGTTTTGGGTAGAGATGATTTGATCTAATGGGGTTAGATCAAATGGAACTAAAACCAACACAACAACACTTTAAGCAATGATCAATTGCTTGATCTTCTAAAAGATGTTAATAGGGTATTCCTTGCACTAACACCTTGATTATGTAACTACAAAACAAAGAACAAGAAACAAATGAGAAACCATTCTGGACTTATCTTTTCCATGTCTTTAACAAATAAATATTCCTACCATGAACCTCATGGTATTTCTTGAACTAAAACTTTTGAATTTAACACCAACACAAGCTTATCATTAAACCCTAGAGATGGGAGAGGTCTATACCCATCAAAGAGATAAGAAACAAACTCTAAATTATTAACACTTAAAAGTTGAGCAACTACCTTGGGGTACAATTGAGTTCACTTTAAAACTAATTACCAAATATGGCAAAACACAAGGACCTAAGTGCATAAAAGCCACACATTATTATTTCAATCATAACTTATTAAATATGTGGAATATTACAAAACTAAATTCTCTTACATTATGAATTATAGTTCAAACTATTTGAATAAAATAAACTATGAGTATTTTGGAACTCATATGATCATGCCTTGGTGAAATCAAACATCCCCATTCAAAATTGGGGTATAATCCTTACTTTTGACATTTTGATTCCAATTATAATATAAATACAATCACATATGATATAGTGACTCACCCACAAGCATAAAATCATTCAGAGGATATTTAGTAACAAAAGCCACTTGGCTATCCAAAAACAAATCACATGGGAGGATAATACCCATGCCACATAGGATGAAAATATCTATATAGCTTGGATCCTAAGCTATGCCACCTCATACTTAAAGGATTGCTATGAATGAGAGCATTACAACAAAGCACCTTACTCATCAAATCAAAGCAAGAGTCACCCACCTATGTGTCATGATACTAGAGATTGCTGAAGCCTATAAAAGGAGCCTCACACTTCATCCATTTGATCATCTAGTACCATGATACAAGGTGTAAGGGTATATTGCCCCTATGTGTGGTTTTGGTAATTAGTGACAACCCCTATGGACTAATGTTTTCATTGAGTTTATATGAAGGAATATTCCATAGGTACTACTTGTAGTCCATGTGTTGGATTCAAGTATGGATGCCATGAAGATAAAGATATACCTTGTGTATTGGCATCAAGATCATCGATTTGAAGATATATATGTGATATGATCAAGAAGAAGAAATGAAGATGGAGTTCTTATGTGGAACTCAATATTAGCCATGCTCTAGCTCATGTGATAAGCAATGAATGATCAAGATCTTGAGTGGTTGATTCCAAGTGAATGGATCGTAGCGGACAAGAGGGGGGGGGGGGAATGGACGCTACACAAATTTTAAGTCTTTTTCAGTTTTAGCGGTGCGGAAGGTAAAGGTGATTGCTTTAGTGGTGGAGATGTTCCTAGTATGATCCTAGGCAAGTGCAACAAGTAGAGGAAACAAGCATGATAGAAAGACTAAGGAGCGGGTCAACCGGATGGCACGGAGACGAGGCGAGGTTTGTTTCCCGCAGTTCCTCTCACAAAAGAGAGTACGTCTGCGTTGAGGAGGTGCTAGCCTCACACAAGAGGCTAGGTGGCCACACCACGAAGGAAGGCCTCACCTTCTTCTTCGAGAGAGCTCCACAAAGGGGCCCCCCCTTCTCCACTATGGCACCGGTCGAGGCGGTGGTTCCTTCACAAGGTTGGGGCGAGCTCCACAACACTAGGAGGCTCCCAACAACCTATGGGGCGAGCACAACACCAAGCTAGACTCCATAGGTGCACTTCCTCCAAGATCCCACCATAGGAACCCTAACTCCAAGATCCACTAAGGACTAGCACAAATTGGTGAAATCTCTCTTGGTAGAACTATAGATCGGGGCCTCCTCCACCACTCCTCAAAATTTGGGCAAGATTAGTTGGATGGTTGGGGAGATCCTCAAGGTTTAAGCTCAGCAACAATGGAGGAGAGAGAGAGGAGGGATAAAAACGTGTTGGGGAAGAAGGGCCCTTTAAATAGCCCCCCCGAAATCCAACCGTTATCTACAGTTTTTGCCTAAGAGGTGCTACCGCTTTGGTAAGCGGTACTACCGCTTTGGATTCGAAATCCCACATAACTTATCCACGTGTACACATAGCGGTACTACCGCTCGAGGTACCGCAATGGTCTCCAGAGCTTACTGGATTACAAGCGGTACCGAAGCGGTACCAGAGCTTACTGGATTACAAGGTTATGTCATTATATGAATGATGTAATGGACACACCCAATTAAGCGTAGCATAAGATCACGTCATTAAGTTATTTGCTATAAGCTTTCAATACATAGTTACCTAGTCCTTATGACCATGAGATCATGTAAATCACTTATATCGGAAAGGTACTTTGATTACATCAAACGCCACTGCGTAAATGGGCGGTTATAAAGGTGGGATTAAGTATCCGGAAAGTATGAGTTGAGGCATATGGATCAACGAGTGGGATTTGTCCATCCCGATGACGGATAGATATACTCCGGGCCCTCTCGGTGGAATGTCATCTAATGTCTTGCAAGCATATGAATAAGTTCGTAAGAGACCACATACCACGAGTACGAGTAAAGAGTACTTGTCGGGAGACGAGGTTGAACAAGGTATAGAGTGATACCGATGATCAAACCTCGGACAAGTAAAATATCGCGTGACAAAGGGAATTGGTATCGTATGTGAATGGTTCATTCGATCACTGAAGTCATCGTTGAATATGTGGGAGCCATTATGGATCTCCAGATCCCGCTATTGGTTATTTGTCGGAGAGAGTACTCAACCATGTCCGCATAGTTCGCGAACCGTAGGGTGCCACACTTAAGGTTTGATGTTGAAATGGTAGAACTTGAATATGGAATGGAGTTCGAATATTTGTTCGGAGTCCCGGATGAGACCCCGGACATCACGAGGAGTTCCGGAATAGTCCGTAGAATAAGATTCATATATAGGAAGTCATATTCCAAGTTTGGAAATGATCCGGTGCATTTATGGCAGGTTCTAGAAGGTTTTAGAAAAGTCCAGAAGAAATCACCATGGAAAGTAGAGTCCCGGAGGGACTCCACCTTGCATGGCCAGCCAACCCTAAAGGGAGGAGTCCAAGGTGGACTCCCCAAGGGTGGCCGGCCAACCCCCTCACGGAAGGGGGAATCCCACCCCAAGTGGGATTCCCACCTTGGGTAGGTTTCCCTACACATGGAAGGTTTTTGGTTCGGGTCTTATTCGAAGACTTGTAGTCCAACACTTGGGGCTTCCACCTATATAATGAGGGGCATAGGAGAGGGGGCTGACCACCACAAGCCCATAGCTTGGCCGCACCCCTAGGTGGCCGGCCACCCCCTCTCCCAAACCCTAGCCGCCCCCTCTCTCCTCCTCTTCTCCCGCACGCTTAGCGAAGCTCCGCCGGAGATCTCCACCGCCACCGCCACCACGCCGTCGTGCTGCCGGATTCAAGGAGGAGCTACCACTTCCGCTGCCCGCTGGAACGGGGAGAAGGACGTCGTCTTCATCAACACCGAACGTGTGACCGAGTACGGAGGTGCTGCCCGATCGTGGCACCGTGATCAAGATCTTCTACGCGCTTTTGCAAGCGGCAAGTGATCGTCTACCGCAGCAATAAGAGCCTACTCTTATAGGCTTTGGAAATCTTCAAGGGTTAGTCTTGATCATCCCCTCGTTGCTCCCATCTTCTAGATTGCATCTTGGCTTGGATTGCGTTCTCGCGGTAGGAAATTTTTTGTTTTCTATGCAACGTATCCCTTCAGTGGTATCAGAGCCGTGTCTATGCATAGATGGTTGCACGAGTAGAACACAATGGTTTTGTGGGCGTTGATGCTCTTGTTATCTTTAGTTTGAGTACTTTGCATCTTTGTGGCATAGTGGGATGAAGCGGCTCGGACTAACTTTACATGACCGCGTTCATGAGACTTGTTCCTCGTTCGACATGCAACTTGTATTGCATAAGAGGCTTTGCGGGTGTCTGTCTCTCCTACTATAGTGAAGATTCAATTTACTCTTCTATTGACAACACTAGTATCACCGTTGTGGTTCATGTTCGTAGGTAGATTAGATCTCTCTCGAAAACCCTAAACCACGTAAAATATGCAAACCAAATTAGAGACGTCTAACTTGTTTTTGCGGGGTTTGGTGATGTGATATGGCCATAATGTGATGATGAATATGTATGAGATGATCATTATTGTATTGTGGCAACTGGCGGGAGCCTTATGGTTGTCTTTAAATTTCATGTTGAGTAGTATTTCAAAGTAGTTGTAATAGTTGCTACATGAGGTGAACAACCATGAAGACGGCGCCATGAACCTTGACGCTACGCCGACGATGATGGAGATCATGCCCGTTGATGATGGAGATCATGTCCGTGCTTTGGAGATGAAGATCAAAGGCGCAAAGACAAAAGGGCCATATCATATCACATATGAACTGCATGTGATGTTAATCCTTTATGCATCTTATTTTGCTTAGAACGCGATGGTAGCATTATAAGATGATCCCTCACTTTAATATCAAGATAATAAAGTGTTCTCCCCTCGTATGCACCGTTGATATAGTTTGACGTTTTGAAGCATCTCGTGATGATCGGATGTGATAAACTCAACATACAACGGGTGTAAGCCATGTTGCACACGCAGAATACTTGGGTTTGCTTGATGAGCCTAGCATGTACAGACATGGCCTCGGGACAACGGAAACCGAAAGGTTGAACACGAGTCATATGGATGATATGATCAACATGTTGATGTTCACCATTGAAGCTACATCATCTCACGTGATGATCGGTTTTGGTGTAGTGGATTTGGATCGTGTACCACTTAACAACTATGAGGGATGTTGTATTAAGTGGGAGTTCATTAGTAATTAGATTAAAACATGAACTAATTATCATAAACATAGTTTAAGTAGTATTTTGAATTATTTTGTAGTATTGGCATCCGTTTTTCTACCATGCGTTAGTCTTGTAATTGAGATAGAAATACTGTTACATCTGACAAATAACTTTACGGACTGGTGCCGTATTGTTAATGAATCAAGAAATGATTAAGTTCTATTGCAAACTTTTAGTAAACCTTACATTGTTGATTCAAAGAGCTATGGTTTCAATTAGTACCTAAAGTTATCTTGTCTCCATGAAACTTGAAGTTCAAATCTGTTTGAAAAGTAAGGAGCTGAAAATTTAGTTTTCGGAAATAATCAAGGTATGAGATATATGTGATATCTAAGACCTTATTGCAAGATGATAGAATATAATTTGGTGAGACTACATAAACTCATAAGTTTTATGGGAATGTACGAAGGTTGAAGATGCAAGGCGTCCCAATCCTCCAACCATTGGGGCACTAACGATATTCGCATATCCATGAAGTAATCATCCTTAGTATGCACCGTTGGTAAGACTCGTCGTTTCGAAGCATCACGTGATGATCGGGTGTGATAGATTCTACGTGTGCATACAACGGATGCAACTTAGATTTGCACATGCAAATACTAAGGTTAAAACTTTACGAGCCTAGCATGTACAGACATGGTCTCGAAAAGTCGTCATGATATGATGGATAAAATTATGAGTGAAATTGTTCATCATATTACAAAGTTACTAATAGTGAAATCTGAAACACTTGTCATATGATGATCAACTTCAAAGTAAGAACCTCAAGGTTATTGGTATTTGACCAACAAACCTAGAAGTTATTGATGTTGAAGTGTTTTTCTGAATAATGAGGAAAGCTAAAAGAGAAACTACAAAAGATTATTGGCAAAAAGAAAGAAAAGACTAGAAAGTCTAGCTCAGGTGTATATAAATGATATACATGTTATGGATGTATTCCTCGTTTGGTCACACAATGAAATTCTTGGGTATTTGTACCATATTGGTTGGTATGAAGTGTCATACAAAACAACGCAATACAAGAATACAATGGCCTAAGTGACTGACAAGGAATATGATAGGAATGCACGACTGGAACAAAATAAAGTGTTATTATGTTCGTCGTTAGCATTCTATCTAGCCCTTAGAATTTATAATAAAGAACTTAATAATTGTTATTTTGCTCTGGTCATATGAAAACAATGAGTTGTTCAAATTATGACATTACTCCATGTACGATGGATAAGTTATTATAAATCTTAATGGTGAAACACACATACATAACACTGACGCTAAAATGCCATAAGGCAAATGATTTGAATTCCACTTATTTGTGGAACCGCCGTTTAGGTCATGTTAGAAAGGAACGCATGAAGGAACTCCATGCAAATGGATTTCTGGAGTCATTTGATTTTTGAATCATTTGGCGCTTGCAAATCTTTTCTAAAAGAGAATGATTAAAATACCGTTCATAGGCCAAGAATTGAACGGGCAACAAACTTAGTGAAAAATACATGATGATGTATGTGGTTCACTGGGCATAGTTGTGTGCGGGAGATTCTTCTACTTCATGAAAACTTTCAACAATGAATTGAGTATATATGTGGATATATTCAATAGGGAAGAAGTTTGAAACATTTGAATGGATTCAAATAAATTCAGCATGAAGTGGAAATCATCGTAATAGAAAAGTCAAATATCTATGATTGGATCATGGTGGAAATATTTGAATTACGAGTTTTAGCGAACATCTAAAGAGAGTTATGAAGTTGTTCTACAACTCACGTTTCTTGGAGTATCATAGTGATGATGAAGTATCCAAAAGACGTATCCAAACCTTGTTGGATTAATGATGAGATAAAATGTTGATGCCATTATATTTTTGTAGATTATGCTTTAGAGACTACCGCTTTTACACTAAATAAGAGCATCATCATGATCCGTTGAAATGACACCATACGAGTTATGGCATGGGTATAAACCCTAATAGTCCTTTCTTTAAATTTTGGTCTAAGAGTTTACAACCAAAATCGGATGAATGTCTTTGTTGGTTATCCCAAAGTGTTGATTGGGAATTCTTTCCACTATGGATACAAAGACAAAAGTGTTTGTCGATATTTCTTATTTATTTCCAAGAAATTGTTTCTAGCGAAGTATTTGAGTGGGAGGACAATAGAACTTGATAAGGGTTATGAACCTGAGCATAATGATCAGAGTAGCGCAGCATCGGAATTGGTTCCGGAAGCGGCCACGACGATCATGGCTCCCATGACTACAAAGTGTTTTAGCCATGGAGATCGAAGTACATATTGAACCTTGTCGGTATGGTTTACTTTGTGATCAAATAAATGATTTGTGGACAAAGGATTGATTTTGAACAATGATAAACCAACTACAAACAAAGAAGTTATGATGGGCTCTGACTCCATTAAAATGGCTATACGCCATGAAATCCAAGATAGATGAATACTTTTTGAAAGTAAATGGATCTATGAAATTGATGGACTTGGATGAAATATCCTTGAAGAAGCTTGACTTGTTGAAAAGTTGTTTACGACAAAGTTCAAAAGAGTTGACTACGATAAGATTAGATCTTCCGTAGCAATGCTTATAGTCTATGTGGATTATTCTAGTAATCACTACATATTTCTTTAAGAGATATGCTAGTAGGATAGCAAAATACACTACTTAACAGAAGTATGTATTAAAGGTGTATACAAGATACAACCAATTGTTTTGCTAGTCCATAGAATACTAGATAGGTATACGAACTTCAATTAGATGAAGTGAGTATCACGGAGTTGGAATCTTCACCGGATGAAATAGTCAAAGAGTTTTTGATTTCATCAGAGACGATGAAGAGGCTTGCATTTGCAAGAAATTAAGTGGGAGCGCTGAGACATATTTATAATACTTATGTAGATGACATATAGTTGGTTATAAATGATGTAATTATATACTTGATTAAAAAGGTTTCATTGAGAAATTAACTTCAATGAAAGGATATGGACTGAAACATATCTAGTGTCAAAATCTATGAAGATAGATTGAAACACAAAATAAGTTTAAGTCAAAGTACATAGAATGGATATTGAAATAGTTCAATATAGAAATATTAAGAAAATGTTCTTGTCATGTGAAGTTTTAACAAGACTTGAGTGTATCTGACACTCAATGAGTAAAAACACATGAGTGATTATAGATCACGGATAATATGTACACAATCAGATGTCCTGTGCTCTTAAAAGTGTTATGAGCATGTACCAAAATGATTCATGTGATGATCATTGAAAAACAGTAAGAATATTCTTGAGTACTTAAGAAGAACCAAGGATATATATATAGTTTTGTATGGAGAAATGACAAACAAATTGCTGTAAGGTGTTGCACCGATATTTGTTTTGTCACATATGAAAATAAAATTTCAATTTCAAATTAGACTAAGTGTTGTTTTAAAGGTAGCACAATGAGCTAGAAGTTGTCTATGTTAGATTTAGAAGAGTTCTAAATATTGTGACGGATTCTACAAACGAAGGCAGAGTATGACATTGTTTTGACAAATGACTGAGGATGTTGAGTCAAGAAGTTCTTTGAGAACTTGGTGTAGTTCCGATAGTGTCAGAACTTTGAAGCTATATTGTATGTGACAATATTAGTGACTTATTTCAGACCGCGGAATTAAGGTTCCACCAGAAGATCAAACATATTTAATGCCAACTCATTTGGAAATGAGTGATGCGTTGAGACGCAAATGAATTACAAAATACATACGTTTCTGAGCGTGTCAGATCCGTTGACTAAAACCTCTCCCATGAGCAAAACATGATAAAGCACCAGAAGGCCAAGGTGTTATATCTTTATAAATGTAAACTAGATTATTGACTCTAGTGCAAGTGGGAGACTGTTGGAGATATGCCCAAGAGGCAATAATAAAATGGTTATTATAATATCTTTGAGTTTATGATAATGTTTACATACCATGCTATAATTGTATTAACCGAAACATTGATACATGTGTGTTATGTGAACAACAAGGAGTCCCTAGTAAGCCTCTTGTATAACTAGCTTGTTGATTAATAGATGATCATGGTTTCGTGATCATGAACATTGGATGTTATTAATAACAAGGTTATGTCATTATATGAATGATGTAATGGACACACCCAATTAAGCGTAGCATAAGATCACGTCATTAAGTTATTTGCTATAAGCTTTCAATACATAGTTACCTAGTCCTTATGACCATGAGATCATGTAAATCACTTATATCGGAAAGGTACTTTGATTACATCAAACGCCACTGCATAAATGGGTGGTTATAAAGGTGGGATTAAGTATCCGGAAAGTATGAGTTGAGGCATATGGATCAACAGTGGGATTTGTCCATCCCGATGATGGATAGATATACTCTGGGCCCTCTCGGTGGAATGTCGTCTAATCTCTTGCAAGCATATGAATAAGTTCGTAAGAGACCACATACCACAGTACGAGTAAAGAGTACTTGTCAGGAGACGAGGTTGAACAAGGTATAGAGTGATACCGATGATCAAACCTCGGACAAGTAAAATATCGCGTGACAAAGGGAATTGGTATCGTATGTGAATGGTTCATTCGATCACCGAAGTCATCGTTGAATATGTGGGAGCCATTATGGATCTCCAGATCCCGCTATTGGTTATTGGTCGGAGAGAGTACTCAACCATGTCCGCATAGTTCGCGAACCGTAGGGTGACACACTTAAGGTTTGATGTTGAAATGGTAGAACTTGAATATGGAATGGAGTTCGAATATTTGTTCGGAGTCCCGGATGAGATCCCGGACATCACGAGGAGTTCCGGAATAGTCCGGAGAATAAGATTCATATATAGGAAGTCATATTCCAAGTTTGGAAATGATCCGGTGCATTTATGGCAGGTTCTAGAAGGTTCTAGAAAAGTCCGGAAGAAATCACCATGGAAAGTAGAGTCCCGGAGGGACTCCACCTTGCATGGCCAGCCAACCCTAAAGGGGAGGAGTCCAAGGTGGACTCCCCAAGGGTGGCCGGCCAACCCCCTCATGGAAGGGGGAATCCCACCCCAAGTGGGATTCCCACCTTGGGTAGGTTTCCCTACACATGGAAGGTTTTTGGTTCGGGTCTTATTCGAAGACTTGTAGTCCAACACTTGGGGCTTCCACCTATATAATGAGGGGCATAGGAGAGGGGCTGACCACCACAAGCCCATAGCTTGGCCGCACCCCTAGGTGGCCGGCCACCCCCTCTCCCAAACCCTAGCCGCCCCTCTCTCCTCCTCTTCTCCCGCACGCTTAGCGAAGCTCCGCCGGAGATCTCCACCGCCACCGCCACCACGCCGTCGTGCTGCCGGATTCAAGGAGGAGCTACCACTTCCGCTGCCCGCTGGAACGGGGAGAAGGACGTCGTCTTCATCAACACCGAACGTGTGACCGAGTACGGAGGTGCTGCCCGATCGTGGCACCGTGATCAAGATCTTCTACGCGCTTTTGCAAGCGGCAAGTGATCGTCTACCGCAGCAATAAGAGCCTACTCTTATAGGCTTTGGAAATCTTCAAGGGTTAGTCTTGATCATCCCCTCGTTGCTCCCATCTTCTAGATTGCATCTTGGCTTGGATTGCGTTCTCGCGGTAGGAAATTTTTTGTTTTCTATGCAACGTATCCCTTCAACAAGAATTTGCAATGGCCTAAGATATTATGATGAGATTTTTAGATTTGCAAAAGCTCGACAGAGCTCCCCCTAGACATGTGCATATTTTGAATATGTATTTGAATACAAATGCACACATCCTAGAGACATAACTCCCCCTAGATTTTACAAACCAAGCACACATGCAACAAAGATACTTGACATGTTCATATAGCATGTGCACAATATGGAGGCAACACAAGATCATGCAAAGAGTTTTGGGTGAAGTTATCATACCTTTGCCTTGAGAATACCCAACCTCACAACAATTGCCTCCATAGGGTTGGTATAGCCACAAGAAGAGATAAGCAACTAGGAACAAAAGGCTACAACAACGAAAGTCCCCATGCAAAAACCCATCCTAATAGGCAACTTTTCCCCCTTTGGCATCGGATCACCAAAAAGGAGGATAAGCAAACTAAAAGGATGGTAAGGAAATACACAACCAAGCTTGCAAAAACCAACAAGGAAAACAAAGCTTGGATGAGACTCCCCAAAAACATGGAGAAAAAGAAAGAAAGGACAACAAAAGAAGATGGACAAAAGAAAGTCACAAAGAAACAAGAAGAACCAAAAACTCCTCAAAGAGGAGGTTGGTGGCCGAAGCCACCGTGTAAGAGTATAGTAGTGTGAGGTCATCTAGGACTCACGGCTACAACTCAACATGAAGCTCATTAGTCACTTATTTGACAAGTAGCATATGTTTTGGATTTCTTTATGCAGTATGGTGGGGGGATAGCTCAATAAGTTTAAACCGCACTCCCCCTATGTTCATGCGTGCCTTTCATCTAGACATATAGTTAAAGAGTGGTATGTGCGCACGACAGTCAAGCGAAGTTCGATGGATCAATGATATTTAGCTCATGCCTCAACTCAATGAAACGCTTCTCATCCAAGGGCTTCGTGAAGATGTCCGCCAATTGCTCCTTCGTACCAATGAAGGATAGAACAATATCTCCGCGAGCAATGTGATCCCGGATGAAGTGGTTCCTTATCTCAATGTGCTTCGTCTTGCCATGAAGAACCGGATTGTAGGCGATCTTGATTGCGCTCTCATTGTCACACAAAAGAGGCACCTTGCTATACTCGAGTCCATAATCCCGCAAGGTTTGCCTCATCCATAAGATTTGAGCACAACTACTCGTCGCGGCAACATACTCGGCTTCCGCGGTAGAGACTGAGACACCATTTTGCTTCTTTGAGGACCAACATAGCAAGGATCTTCCAAGAAAGTGACAAGCTCCAGATGTAGACTTCCTATCAACCTTGCCGCCCGTCCAATCGGAGTCGGTGAAGCCAACCAAAGAGAAGTCCATGTCCCTTGGGTACCATAGTCCGAAATGTGGGTATCAACTAAATATCGAAAGATCCTCTTTACCGCCACAATGTGGCTTTCCTTCGGACTTGCTTGAAACTGTGCACACATACCAACGCTTAACATTATGTTCGTACAAGAAGCACAAAGGTAAAGAAGCGAACCTATCATCGAACGGTAGAGCTTGGGATCCACCGCCTTGCCGGTCACATCAAGGGAGAGTTGACATTTGAGATGCATCGGGGTTCCAATGCCCTTGGCGTCCTTCATGTCGAAGTGCTTGAGCATGTCTTGGAGGTACTTTGCTTGATTGATGAAGGTGCCTTGTCGCATTTTCTTGACCTCGAACCCGAGGAAGTACTTGAGTTCACCCATCATCGACATCTTAAACCTATTAGTCATCAACTTAGCAAACTCATCATTGAACTTTGTGTTAGTTGAGCCAAATATGATGTCGTCTACATAAATTTGGCATATGAAGAGCTCCCCATTGACTTTCTTAGTAAAAAGAGTGGGATCGATTTTCCCCACTTCGAAACCACGGTCTATAATTAACTCCTTTAGATGCTCATACCAAGCTCTAGGAGCTTGTTTGAGACCATATAGGGCCTTTTTGAGCTTGAAGACATGGTCCAGAAAATGGGGGTCCTCGAATCCCGGGGGTTGCTTCACATATACCTCCTCATGTAAAGGACCATTAAGAAAAGCACTCTTAACATCCATTTGTTGCAACTTGAAGCCATGATGAGAGGCAAAGGCCAAAAGGATACAGATGGACTCAAGCCTTGCAACGGGTGCAAAGGTTTCGCCAAAGTCCACGCCTTCAACTTGAGAATAGCCTTGTGCCACCAATCTTGCTTTGTTGCGGATGACGATGCCATGTTCATCTTGCTTGTTTTTGAAGACCCATTTGGTGCGGATAACATTGCGACAATGATCGGGTCGCTTCATGAGAGTCCACACATCATTCCTCTTGAAGTTGTTGAGTTCCTCTTGCATTGCTATCAACCAATCGGGATCTTCAAGCGCATCATTAACCTTGAGTGGTTTCACCATAGAGACAAAGGCGTGGTGCTCACAAAAGTTTGCTAGTTGCCTCCGAGTGGTCACTTTGCTCTTTAAATCACCAATGACATTACGCAAAGAATGGGACTTGAGGCGCAAATGTCTTGTAGTAGGATCTTCACGGCGAGTATCAGCTATAGGAGTAGATTCTTGTGAGTCCTCTTGGCCTTCATCATGGTTTAGATCCTCGCCTTGACCTTCATTGTTGTTTAAAGGGGCATCATCATCATCATCATCATGAGAGCCGGACGACTCGAGGGTATTAGGAATGGAATTGTCCATAAAGATCGTCCCCGAGCCATTCGGTGAAGAACTTTGTAATGTCCCAGGTTTAGAGACGATCGAGGGGTAGATTTTTGAAAGGGATGTGCATTGCATTGTAAATTACGGGGAAATTTCGCGCTTTTAAAACAAAACTGCATCGAAGGGGAACAAGTTTCTCTCTCGACATCCTACATGGTTAGGGTTTCGAGAGTGCGATGAACTTGTTCTTACTTAACAAGATTAGGGTTTTGAGAAGAGAGAAGAGAAGATGCATCACAATCTTAAGTTGCATGATTGAATTCTAAATTAAGTTGTATGATTGAATTCAAACCAAATTTGAATTTGAATTTCAAATTCAAACATTAAATAAATAACCATAATTCAATTATGAGGAAATTCATCTAGTCAAATATAAATAATATACATTATGAACAATACAAATAAGAAGACAAGCTCATTAGAGAAAAACTTGAGCTTTATTGATTAACACACATTATACAATGTCTTTACATTATTCACAAATGAAATAAAGGAATATTACAACATATTACAAGAATTGGACAAAAATAGAAAAAGAAAAGAAAAGGAAATTACAATTCAAGGATCTATCCTAACACTACAAGCTAAACTTCATTTAGTCTTGTACTTGATGATCTTCATGATTATTGGATCATCACTTTGCTCCCTGCACACAAACACAACAAAACCAAGGATTATGCCAAGTGGCATTGCCACTTGGCAGGTTAGCAAAAATAATGAATCAGGAGAGGATATGACCAAAGCTGCCGAGCTGATCCATCTCACAACCAAGACCCAAGCCAAGTGCATAGTATCAAGCTACACACACACAGCCTGCTCACAAGGCTGTGTGCATGAAGCACAGCACACACACACAGCTGGTGAGTCACCAACAGGCTGCCAGGCCTTGTTGTTGACCAGAGAAGGAGAAGGAGATCATATAAAGCCTCCACAGTAAACCCTAGTCATTCCATCGACAGGATTGCACTGGGTAAGTTCATCAGAAAACCAAGAACTCAAGAACAGGAGGAACAACCACTGCTGTTCAACCTGCTCAAACAGCCACAACATTTAAATCCAGCACCACAAGCTTGCTAGGAGGAGCTGGACAAGCAAATCAAGCAATCACTGAATCAATCCTCTACACCAACACTCAATTCTAGGAGCTGGAGTGAGGTATACCAGTAAATCATGAGCAAGCAAGGTTTTGCTCATACTAATCAAGCACATGCATCCATCACAGCAACAGAAAAGGGTAGAACCCTGTTTGTGTCATCACCTGGCTACACAGCCATATGGTGCAAGCAAATAAGGGTAAGGCCAATAGGAAATCATCCAAAGGGAACATCAGTTATGCAAATTAGTGCACAACTAAAGAAATCCAGCATAGAATGAAATCACAGCTAGCCTAGCCCTACACACTTAACACCTACAGCTAGCTAGGCCATCAGACTATAGACAAATTCTTGTCTAGATATTTTCTCAACAGCAAAGAGCCACTGGAAGTCCAGATTTGGATCAACCAGTGAGCATCTATTCATCACAGGAAGCCACAGAGAAAGGGGGAGCTACCATAACAGCACCAAATGGCTGTCAGGGCCACCTCAACCCACAACCAACATTTCCAGCCCTCACATCATCACCCAAGTGGGTTCAGCATGAGCTAGGGTACCCAACAAATGTTGGCATCCCTCTAGCTACATCAAATCCATCCATGAGATCATTACTGCTTAGCAGTTCACCTCATTTATCTAATCAATCAAATTAAGCCACCCAGATAAATGAAAGGAATAATTAAACAGTGCACCAGGCCATTGCAAATGATCCAATGGATCACTGCAAGCATCAGCTGATGCTTGAGCAAGCACCAGCACACACCAGCACATGTCTGTGACACACACACATCACAGATTGAGCAGCAGTAAGGCACAGACAGAAGCACAACAGTTAACCATCAAGCAACTGATGATCATATGATCATCAGAGCTTGTTAGAACTTGCTACAGACTGCTAGAGCCAATCATGGCATAAGTAATTAGCCAGTTACTGAAGAAATACCACCAAGCCATAACTGAATAAACAGAAACTGAATTAATGACTTTATAATTGTATGCAGAAGCACATCAAAGGCATGAGGTACCACTGGATTAAGTTACACAAGGATAGCACACAACACACATCACTGGTCCCTGCTCAAGCAATGATTACTTAAGGTAATCAAGCCAGGGATAAGCCATATAATTACACAAGATCAGGCAGTAGCCTAGCAACATCTGGAGCAACATGGCAATGCCATGCGCATCACAGCATGCTAATGAGCAAGGGCAGAAGCTTCACAACAACATAACAAGCATAGTTTGCACTTGCAAATGCAAGTATTGCAAGCAGCAGTAAGCCAGAGATGCTTAAACAGATGACCTACACATATATCCAAACCACTGCCACAACTAGAGTGATCAAGCAAGCAATGAAGAAGACAGTAGCACAGACAGTAGCAAGGAAGGAACGACACAGTAGCAAGGAATCATGGCGCATGTAGGCAGCAGCAGCTAGCACAGCACCAGAGCAAGCATGGCGCAAGGTACAGAGGCGTAGCAGCAACACTACAAGATGGATGCCCAGGCATCCAGAGTGAGGAGAGGAGGTAGAGAAGACAGGAGAGAAGGAGGCGAACATACTGTTGCGATCAGAAACCCACCGGCGAGCAGCGACGGGCAACACAGTAGAGCCGGGAGGCTCCCAGGACTGCGGCTGGCCCTGGTCCCTCCGAGCGACGGCCCGCAAAGACTCGGCACGCACGTCCGATGCCGGTGCAAGGGCGTGCCACCCGACCTATACCCGGTCGGAAGGTGATGGATGTGCCTCGCTTAGTTTCCTCGCATGGCATACACGTAAACATTAAATACGAGCCTCGATCGGCTCTCAAGTTGTCTCGTGAATCGGCTCAAAGAGCCGATCCACCCATGATTCGCACGAGGTGTACGAATATATGGTGGTCCCGCTTGATCAGAATAAAGCTAAAACGACCTACTACGATTTAGGGTTTTCACCGCATAATCGGAACATCCTACTCGTGATTGAGCCTGGCAGCCACGCACGGTGATCGTAAACCGACCCTAGACAAGGCCTAAAACCAACACGAGGTTGATCCACGGAACATCCTGTCTAGGGCTAGCAAACTACACCCTACGCGCCACTGGATCCTTCAACCCGTTTGTAAGGCCTAACTATGCAGATATTAAACTAATCCTTGAAGAACAAGGAGCAACCATAACGGATCAGATCTACTAAATAATGATCAAGCGGGGTGCCACCCCTACACCTAAGATAGGTGTAAGGGCGGCTAGACGTCTCGGGGTTGCACTACGACAGCATATGATACGATGAACAATGCTAACCCTAACACGTCTAAGATAACTACGTTGCTCGCCATCAAAAAGGCTTCGATACGAGCAACGCATGAACAACGAATAAACTTGTATCGCCTAGATCGCAAGATGCGATCTAGGCAGCATGATGCTTACCCGAAGAAACCCTCGAGACAAGGGAGTTGGCGATGCGCCTAGATTGGTTTGTGGTGAACGTGATTGTTGTTTATTTCATAAACCCTAGATACATATTTATAGTCCGTAGACTTTCTAACGTGGGAATAATCCCAACCGTGCACGAGCCAAACTCTAACTAACCGACACGTATCCTACTATATTACAGATACACGGGCGAACTAGCCCAAACTTTGCATATAAGGCCGATTCATGTATTCCTACCATGTATATTCTTTAAGCCCATCTTGATCGCGGCCCACCTCTGACTCGGTCAAATTCTGGTGATAACACATGCCCCCCTGGTTTTGGAATTGATAATTCCAAAATCACTCTGCTTTTTCTTCGTCGGGTCATGTCGTGGCAGAACAGAATCGTCACAGTATTCTTCATCATGATGCCCTGCCTTCTCAACTTCTCCGTAAGATTTGATAGCTTTAGCATCACTTCCTCGGAAACTGCAATGGCATTAAATCTCCACTAGGCTCCCCCTTATTTAAATGTGCCGAACGGTTCGCCACCTCATCCCCTTGCTCTGCTCAGGCCATCGGCACCTAAAAAACCCTCTTTCCCTGTAGCAATATCTTCTTCTTCCTCCATCTCCTCAGGCCTCTCTCTCCAATCTTCCTCCTCGAGCGAGCAGGAGTGGAACTTTGATCCCGTGCCGGATGGCCCACCCGAAGCACTCGTCGGGTCAGATGGCGACTTACCCCTGACCGATGGGGAAGACGACCTTGAGTTCCTCATCGAAGGGGAACTGAAGAGCGAGAGCGAAGACGACCTCCACTCCTGGGCGAACTCCACCTCCTCCGACGAGGAGGAGGAAGAAGAAGAAGCGAGAGGAAGAAGAGGAAGAGGAGGAGGATGATTCCTCCTCTCCGCCGGGTATCCGCCGGCGACGCGCTTCCGCGCTTGGGCGGACAGCGAGGATGATGATGATGACGAGGAAGAAGAGGCTCCGGCCGAGGGCCGGGGCAGCGACGACGAGGAACTCTCTGGAAGCAGCGCCGGCGGCAGCTACAATGGCGACGATGAGGACAGCGACGACCCCTAGAGCAGGGGCCAACTAGTGTAGGACTAGTAGTAGCAGTGCACTAGGCATCGGATGACCCTTTTGAGAGCCATCGGCTCTTTCTTGTAAAGCCGTTCCTTTGAATCAATAAGAATTGTTCTTCTAATTTGACTCTCAATTAATCCAATTTCAAGTCTTCCGTTTGCCGCACCAAGACCGATAATAACGTATCGGACTTTTCGCCTCCGACGCCCATGAAGCCAGACTCAGATACCAATTAGACCGTCATTCAAGCACTTCTCAAATTCAGACTGTAATTTGATGTCTGACCATAATACTTTGCAATCCTATAGCCGATGGCTGTTCATCGGCTGTTTTGAGAATCCACCGCGACCACTCGTAGATGACGACGGTTTCCTTTCGGGCTCCTTCCGTAGCTCTAGTAGTCTTCTTCCGCAACAACTCACCGCTTTCGAAGAAGGTTATGATGCGGTGGTCAGCCGATGACACTCCAATCGGCTTCCAAAAACAGAGTGTCTACCAAATCAGCTGCCCCCGAGCCTCGGCTCAAGGTGAGAACAGTGGCGAGGACACACAGCTCGGTCCAAGGGCCTTGAACTCGGGCAATTGAGACAGACCACCATGCGAGAGGTCCTAGCCATTCCTACGAGCGTAAGCCGAGTAGGTGGCCAACTTAGCTCAGAGCCGACGGTAGATACATGCCGGAGCCGATCACCTTTTCTTCCTTTGAAAGCCGATAGTTGCAGTATCGAAACACCAACGGCCTAATGAGTAAAAGGTTGGAGGTTGGCCTTGAGGCTGAACTGAAAATCGACTTGGTCGAAATCCGTGTCTTGAACACGCAGCTGGTAGATCTTGTGTAATTTGCACTAGAGTCGATGGCTGTGCATCGGCTTTGTTTCTTAGCTCTAAAGTCGATGTCCGTGCATCGGCTGTATATCATGAGAAATTGTTTTTTTTTACTGGCCGATTTTTCTATCGGCCCCCAATATTTCACTGCACATGTATCGCACATGTTCATCTGATTAGGTGCCCCCCGAGCCGAATCTGCCAGGTAACTGCGGATATCGGCTCTGTAGTTAGCCAAAGCACTGTATTTGCACGTCGGCACCGGTAGGACTAATGTTGATTGTTTTAGCTCATCAGCCGACGTACAACCGCTGCCCATTAGATCGACGTTGAACACAGGCAGAATGTGTGGTGAGGATAATTTTGGCCGATTGCTGGAATCGGCCTCCACGTTGATTGAATCGCTCAATGAAGGTTTTGCAATGTTCCTCCATAGATCTTTGGGGGCCGATCCCAAGGATCGGCCTCGCCACGTTTGTCCATAGGTTTGTTCTTGCTAGACGGTCAGGCCGGTGGATAAGACCAGCCTAACCCCGTCCTTTGTCACGTCGATGCGCTCGCTAGCCGTCCAAATTGATGCCCGAGAGTGGCTCTTGGCCTGCTCGTCTCCCAAGCGTTCATGCCGGCCGTTGAAACCTCGGCTGAGTCATCTGCATGGACGACCTCTACCTCATCTCCATCCCACTGTATTACGCATTGGTGCATCGTGGATGGAATGCAACAGTTGGCGTGGATCCAATCTCTTCCTAGCAGGACAACATAGGTGCTCTTGCTATCGACAATAAAGAACGTCGTAGGGATGGTTTTCCTTCCTACAGTCAGATCCACGTTCAGAACACCTTGTGCGTCAGACGCCTGGCCGTTGAAATCGCTCAATGTCACATTGGTCTTGATCAGATCCGAGCTAGAGCGTCCCAACCGACGTAGCATGGAGTATGGCATAATGTTGATCGCCGCTCCGGTGTCCACCAGCATCTTGTTGACGAAGCTGCCCATTGATATAACCTCGCAAGTACAGTGGCCTTCGGATGTCCGTAGCTTCTTTCTCGTGGCTTCTCAAAGATAACCGGCCGTGGGCCGCAGCCAAGTTGTGCCACGGGTGCCTCGTCTAATCCCGGAGCACTAAACTCCATCGGAAGGATGAACACCATGTTTGTGCCAGCCCGATGTTTCATCATCGGCTTTCCTTTGCTTGGGGCGCCACTCCATTTTTTGTGGTCGACCCTCTTCATCCAGGGTTCGTTGAATTTTCGCGGCCAGATCAGGCCGCGCCTTCCTTAGCGTGTGCAGGTATAACCTTTCGGCTTCCTCCAAGCCACGCAGTCGCTGAACCCTACGCTTTTGGGAACGGCCGAGTCCATCGTGGCACCACCTTGGCCGGTGGTACTTATCTTCTTCTTCTTCATCATCGTCTTCCAAATCCTCGAGATCTTCCACCCGAGGGGACTCAGCCGTGCTTGTTCCGAGGCGGGAGAGGCCCTAGACGTTTGAACACGGACACGTTAGCCGCATCCTTCCTCTTCGTTTACATTCTGGCAGTTGCCGATTGTAGGCAATCGGCTCATTCCTGAATCCCAGCAGTGTCTGAAGAAGGGGCAGTCCCAGTGCCTATCCTCGTCGTCTTGCTCTCTTGACTTTTCCTTGGCGTGGTGCTCATATCTCTCCTCGTCGCGATCATGCCGACGACGTCTCCTGGCGTCCCTAGCCAGACGATCTCTTTCATCATCGTCGTTGGGTCGTCGGCGTTGGTCATATTGACTCACATACTTGTTGAGGAGGTGATCGGAGAGAGGTCGCCGATATCTCACATTCCTTACTTCTCCCTCTCGTGATGTAGCGCTTGCCATCGTGACGGAGCCGATCGCGTGGAACGGCTTCCTCTCGTGTCCTTGCTACGAGAGCAGCTGCCCTCGTCTCCGTCCTTACCGCAGTGGTGTCCAGGTCCTACCATGTTGATGTTGAGCGAGAATCCCGGCTGGCACCCTCCAGGGTAAGTGCACTCCACCATGTTAACGGCGGGGAAGGGGTGAGTGTCGACTTTCATGGCGTACTGGTTGAAAATTAGACGTCCTTGTTCTATCGCCATTTGGATCTGCTGACGCCACACCCTGCAGTCGTTGGTGGTATGGGAGAACGAGTTATGCCATTTGCGCATGGCTTTCCGTTCAGCTCCTGTACCGTGGGGATTTTGAGGCCTTCGGGTAACTTCAGCTGCTTCTCCTTAAGTAAGAGGTCAAAAATTTGCTCAGTTTTAGTTACGTCGAAATCAAACCCTCTGGGCGGACCTGGTGGCTTAACCCATTTGCAGGATATGGGGGTTGCCCCCCGAGTCCATTCAGCCACCGCTACCTCTTGATCTCCCGCGGACCCTTCATCTTCATCTGCTTCAACCAAGACTACCGCACGCTTGAATTTGTCCTGGTACAAGTCTGGGTGGCGCTGTTCATATAACGTCCGTTTCTGAACCATGTGCGCTAGTGAAGGGTAGTCTGCTTGGGAGGCCATATCCTTGATTGGTGATGCAAGGCCCACCACTGCCAACTCGACTGCTTCTTTTTCAGTCACACGAGCCGAATAACATCGGTTCCTAACAGTTCTGAAGCGCTGGACGTATTCTGCCACAGTTTCTCCACGCTTCTGACGTACTTGTGCTAGATCGGCAATGCCAGCCTCGGAAGCCTCTGAGTGATACTGCATGTGGAACTGCTCTTCCAACTGCTTCCAAGTCCGGATTGAGTCTGGTGGCAGCGACGTGTACCATCCGAAAGCCGATCCTGTGAGGGACTGTGCGAAGAACCTCACACGCAGCTCATCCGATCGCTGAGATATTGCCCAGCTGTGCCAAATATCGGCTCACATGCTCGATGGAGCTGGAACCATCTCGATCCATTAAACTTGGAGAAATCGGGGAGCCGATATTTGGGTGGTAGCGGGATCAACTCGTACCCGTTGGGGTACGGCTTGGAATAGCCGATTGTCCACCTTTTCGGCACCATGCCGAACCGGTCTCTCGGGATGGTACCGATCTGATCCGCGGTGCTGGCTGCAGGAGTCGAACTCGAAGATTCGCCGGAGTGGCATACTTAGCCAGCCATGCTTGCTTTTCCAGCTCTGAGCCAACTGCAGGAGCTGAGCTCTGGAGGTTTGTCGGAGTGGCATACTTAGCTAGCCACGTCTGCTTCTCAAGATCTGTTCCCGAAGTTCCTCCTGTTGTTCCAGAAGTCCCTGCTGTTGCAGTCTGGTTTGTGAGTGCCCAGTTATGCAGTCTGGCACGTATGTGCACGTGTATCCGTGAGGGATATCCTTAGGCGCCTCATGCAAGAACTGGTAGTCACTAGGGTCACCACCGATCTTGTAGACGACGTATGCCGGTGAATTCGGCACTTCCGGTGCTGCCAACGCGAATGGCAGCGGTGGACGGGACCGGAGTGGCATCTCTCCTTGGTAAGTCCCGAGAGCTGGTCCTGACGGAGAGTACTGGTGCCTCATGATTTCCTGGATCACCCAAAGAGCGACACGCTCCAAAGTGTTCACCAGGCTCTCAGAATGGCGGTGTAGCGAATGAGCTACCATGAAGTTAACCTCCCGACGCAGGGGCACTGGTGCGTTCTTCTCGACGGGGCGGACGGGTCCACTCCATCGAGCGCGCCTTCGGTGAGAACCCTTTCCACCCGATGCCATGTGAGCGGGTTCTCGTGAAAGAGCCGATGAGGTCGGCTTCGAGGATAGCTTTGACCTCGTCATACTTCTTCTTGAGCTCCTCGGTCGGATCCTCGTACGTGATCGGAGTGCCGTCCGCCATCTCGGATGTAGATGGCGATGCGGTTGATGTCGCAGATTGTCCCACCGAGCGTGCCGGAATGTGTTGCGGTCGAGAAACCCACCGGCGAGCAGCCGACGGGCAACACAGGTAGAGCCGGGAGGCTCCCAGGATCGCGGGCTGGCCCCGGTCCCTCCGATCGACGGCCCGCAAAGACTCGGCACGCACGTCCGATGCTCGGTGCAAGGGCGTGCCACCCGACCTATACCTGGTCGGGAAGGTGATGGATGTGCCTCGCTTAGTTTCCTGCATGGCATACACGTAAACATTAAATACGAGCCTCGATCGGCTCTCGAGTTGTCTCGTGAATCGGCTCAAAGAGCCGATCCACCCATGATTCGCACGAGGTGTACGAATATATGGTGGTCCCGCTTGATCAGAATAAAGCTAAAACGACCTACTACGATTTAGGGTTTTCACCGCATAATCGGAACATCCTACTCGTGATTGAGCCTGGCAGCCACGCACGGTGATCGTAAACCGACCCTAGACAAGGCCTAAAAACCAACACGAGGTTGATCCCTGGAACATCCCGTCTAGGGCTAGCAAACTACACCCTACGCGCCACTCGGATCCTTCAACCCGTTTGTAAGGCCTAACTATGCAGATATTAAACTAATCCTTGAAGAACAAGGAGCAACCATAACGGATCGGATCTACTAAATAATGATCAAGCGGGGTGCCGCCCTACACCTAAGATAGGTGTAAGGGCGGCTAGACGTCTCAGGGTTGCACTACGACAGCATATGATACGATGAACAATGCTAACCCTAACACGTCTAAGATAACTACGTTGCTCGCCATCAAAAAGGCTTCAGTACGAGCAACGCATGAACAGCGAATAAACTTGTATCGCCTAGATCGCAAGATGCGATCTAGGCAGCATGATGCTTACCCGGAAGAAACCCTCGAGACAAGGGAGTTGGCGATGCGCCTAGATTGGTTTGTGGTGAACGTGATTGTTGTTTATTTCATAAACCCTAGATACATATTTATAGTCCGTAGACTTTCTAACGTGGGAATAATCCCAACCGTGCACGAGCCAAACTCTAACTAACCGACACGTATCCTACTATATTATAGATACACGGGCGAACTAGCCCAAACTTTGCATATAAGGCCGATTCATGTATTCCTTCCATGTATATTCTTTAAGCCCATCTTGATCGCGGCCCACCTCTGACTCGGTCAAATTCTGGTGATAACACATACCTGGAGCAGAGCACCGTGACGTGCCCATGGCGGCACGACAGCACGGGCCGACCACGGCAGCGCCAGGCCACAGCCAGGCCAGGCGTCGCCGGGCGCAAGAGCCCCAGCATCACCACGGCGAGGCACACGGCCGCGCCATGGCGCCAGGATCGTCGGCGGCGGCGAATCGCCATGGATCCCCACGGCCAGACGAGCAGAAGGGTTGGAGGCGAAGCAAGGAGGCGACGAAGAACAGATCGGCGCGGAGTATCTGAAGCGCCGTCGAACGGCGGTTCAGACGCACCCCATCTCACCGGCGGCGATGGCCGGAGTTGGCCGGATTAATTCGGCGAAGGCGGCGGCGACGCGCGAGTCGCCAGGGCGCGAGGAGTTAGGGTTTCGCGAGAGAGAGTGGGGAAGGGGGCGACTGAGTCCGACCGAGCCGATCGGTGCGGCTCGGGTTAGACTCAACCCGATGGGCTCCACTGACAGGTGGGCCCAAGGGGCAATTTGGTCTTTTCATAAATTCATTAAAACCAGAAACTTTGAAATTAAGTAGAAAATGTTTAAAAGCTCTAAAAAATAATTAAAAATATGAAAACTGACCGGCATAAAATTCTCTATCTAAATAAAATATCAAAGAGAATTTTTGAAGACAATTAAGAATAAGTCTTAATTTGATGATTTAAATCACAAATATTATTTCAATAAGGAAAATAAGTCCATTAATGCAATTGGACTTTAAAAACACCTTGACAATATTTCAAGGTTGTATTTACCCTAAATAGAGTATCTCTGAATCTATCTTAGTATTAACCTCTTACATGAAATAATAATGTCATCGGAAGGGGGGGACAAACCCTAAAACTGGAATCATGCATAATTGCTTCTTTAACCATTGCCCTTATCGGACAATGATGCTATTTTTCGAGAGACGAGAGGACAAGGGTCAGTCCACACCATCCAACTGCAAAACTTTGCAGTGTTCAGGCAAGTTCATCGCTTGCTCATACCATTTGAGTATCTTTATCAAATTACTTGCAAAGTACTATGATTATCACTATTGCATAAAAACTAAAACCACTATTTTCATAACTATGAATATGACTATGTGGTGGGCAATGGAACCATGGATTGTGTGGATATGGTGGAGGTTCCATTGCAAGGGTTTATATCCATCTAGGATTAACAACAAATGTCGTCCAGTGATTCTTGTGCCGTAATACCCGTGTTAACCATAAGATCCGGAGTAGGACGGAGTAGTCAAAAGTGTTTCCACCTCTCGTTCATCAACGGATGCGCTTTACCGTAGACACTTGTATCTGTCGGGGCAAGCGGTTGGGCTGGAGAAGCCTTAAGTCCCCACGGCATAGTCCGTAGACACTTGTCGCTCGAAGAACAAGCGGTTGGTCGGGGAAGCCTTAAGTCCCCACGGTATTGCGGTCTATGATGGGTTGCAACTACCGGCGAAGGAGTTTGGTTAACGAGTCCCAAACTGTTGTCGTGGTCGGGGTCCACCCGTGAGTGGGAATAATGGGACCGGCGAGGACCCAGGGTCGGGGCATGCAACAAAGGGTGGGTGTTCGAGGTAGCGGAGGAACATGATTGGCTAGACCTTATACCGGGCCTCACACCATAGGAAGTGTGGACGGGAGAGCTGCCCGGTTGGCACCAAAGTTAAGATCTCTTATGGGTAAAGCAACACACCTCTGCAGAGTGTAAAGAACCGTGACCTGTCACTCCTGTTCCGGGATATGGAACTGCGAACGCGGCCGGAAAGGAGCTCCATGAAGTTCTAGTAAACCGGTGAAGGCCGACGGACATAGCTCTTTGAAATAAAAGCAATCTCTTGAAGAAATGTTTATCAAAACCTGCATTGGTATTAGACTTTACGGTCTAATATCGTAGCTAGTGCATTAAACACCTCTTATCTATAATGAACTTGTTGAGTACGCTCGTACTCATCCCACTCTTAAATCCCTTGCTTAGATTGTCTGAATCGTCTGGAGGAGGACTACGACAACCCTGAAGGAGCCGAGATCATCGGCTACGAAGAACCAGACCTCTCCGGAGGTATTGAAGGCGTAGACTACCTCATAGTCTACGGAACCGGGGAGGCTTCCGGAGGAGATCAAGCCTAGAAGCATCGAGTAGTAGTAGTAGCCGAGCAGCCCGAACTCTTAATACCTAGCTGCTCGAGAGAATAAATGTATAACTTAATGAGACTTCTATATTGTAAGCTAAGTTGGGTTCGCCTCGAACCCAGGAGTATCCTCTTAGGACCCAAGAGGAGCTCTGAGACGATATGTGTATTATGCTTGTAATAATAAATGAATGAGTTATGGACCTGCTATGTTCTGTTGTACTACTCCGAGGGATGTAATATTTCCGGAATGGTACTTCGTGAATGTTATATCAACGACTAGCATACTACAACATGCAGTGGTATGCAGGATCACCACAGTTGGTATCAGAGCAAAAGCTTTGACCTTAGGTTGGAACCTAGTAAATGGGACCGAACGTTAGGAGTCAAATAGGACTAGTAAAGAATTCTCTAAAAATATGGTGTATATTCAATTGAGAATACAACAATCATATCTTTTAGTGCGATAATTCTTTATTATCTCTATTATGATGCATTATTACTAACTAGCATAATACCCGTGCGTTGCTACGGGTAGAACTAAGAGCATCTCCAACCACGTCCCCCAAAGCGTTCCCCAACGGCGCTGAATTTAGCGTTTGGCGGGGCGTTTTCTTCGTGCCGCGTTTGGAGACATCCCCCAAACAGAATTTGAGATTTTTAAAATTTAATAGAAAAGAGTTGAATTCATTCAAACTTGCTATATAGTACATAGATTCGAATGAAATTCGATGAAATTAAACCTAAACCCTAATAGTACTTGCGGCGGCTAGAGGGGTCGTACTACTGGTGGAAGTTATAAATGTCGTCGACGATGACGTCCTGCTTGCCACTCTCGTCGTGTTCGTCGATGGGCTCTTCCTTCACCACGCTGCTTGGCCCAGCTTCGCCGCCATCGGTGAGGTCGACGAGCGACATCCCAGCGTCGTGGATGGACATGGCGATCGCCGCGTCGAGGTCGCCCCTCCAGGCGTCCTTGTCGTGCAATGACGCCATGCACGCTGCGCGCAAGCTAGGGGAGTCCTTGGGGTCGTCGCTGCTGGAGATGAGGCGCTGCTGCCGCTTGTACTCCGCCAACTGCGCGGGGCCTTTGAGGCTTCCTTGCCATCATGCTCCTCCTTCACCTCCGGCTTCGGGACGAGGAGGGCGCTGTTGGCACGCCTTTGTTGCAGCCGCGCTGGTTCACAGATGTTGATGCTATTGCCGCCTCGCCTCCGAATGGCGGGCGGCGTCGCGTACTCCGGCTCTTCCTTCACCTCGCGCTTTGGCACGCGGTAGGGCGTGGCGCGGTGTGAAGAAGGCGTCGATCGCGCCGGCCCCGAGGAAGAACAGTTCGAGGAGGACGAACTCCTCGGCTGCCAGCGCGCTGCAGGCGAAGGAGATGGTGGCGGCGAATGCGGTATCTCCAACCTTGGGGCGCCGTTCTGGATGCCGTCGATGACGTGCTCGAGGGTTCGCCCGGGAACACCCTAGAAGCGGAGGCGCCCCTCCCTGTTCTAGGTGTTCACCCGACCGATGAGGCCATCGCTGTTGTTCATCTCGACGTCGTGTTGCGCCTGGAAGTAATCCGGCCACCAGTCGTCGTTACCGGTGGGGGCCCAGGTCGGATTGGCTCGCTCCTCTGCGGTGAGGCAAGCCCGCGGGGTCCTGATCTCGTCCCTCCATCGCTTGGTTCCCGCCGGTGGCAGCGGCGGGACACCGACCCTGTTGACGGCCATTCTCCAGCCGCCGCTGCTTGGCAGGCGCATGTCCGGCGGGACTGGGTACGTCGTGCGGTGCAGCGCCCACGCCTCCACCACCGTGAGACTGCGGCGACTGAAGCCGTTCGCCACGATGTTCTTACGGGAGGACGACATTGCGAGCACCGAGGGAGGGGGTGCGGCGAGAGGAAGTGGTCGTGGCGAGATTGGAATGGGGAAGGAAGGAGGGGCGCTCTTATTGTATAGCAGCGGCAAGCGAGGTGGCAAGGGGCGTTGGCCGTAATAAACGTCGGCGCGGATGGCCACGCGGCCATGCACGACGAGACGCGTTACTGCGTCGCTTGGGAAAGTTGGGCGTCATTAACGTCGCTTGACTAGGGTAGGTGACGGGGTTTTAGACTTTCGTGTCCCTGACGCGTCGGGCCCGCCACTCCCCGCCTCACTTTTCGTTGTGTCCGGCGTACCTGGAGCGTCCCCTGTGGACCAGGGACAGACTCGAGGCACCGGACACCGTATTGGCCGCGCCGGACGGAAAGAACCTTTAGGCGCGCGGCTGGAAACGAAAATTTATCCGGCACCCCCGGTCAAGCGGCTGGAGAAGATGCTCTAACAAATGTAGAACGCAATGTTCTTATACTTCAAATTAAAGTATGTTTATGTCAAAATCGTAGCTCCCAAATTAAACCATCCTAACACTAAATTTGTTCGTTGCCAAACTAATTTGTCTATCTCCCAAATTAAAAAATGTTCACGTGAAACTGCTTCGTAATTAAACCATCACAATGCATGATCGGGAGGCCTCGCCGGGTTAGTCAATTAATATTCTAGTCGGATCGGGTTTCTGTCCTCGGCCGCGAGCCAAAGCCTTCGTGAGGCCGGTTTTCTTTACGTAACGTGTGTGCGTGCTGTGTTTTTTTCCAAGATTGGATATGACTAACGTCCGCGTGCACTTTTTTCTTCCGGTCTTTCTTTCCGATCTACGAAACGTCCCACAGTTTTCCTTCTAGTCTTCCTTTTCGATCGACGCGAAGCTAAGGAGGACGTACCACGCTCGTATCCAAATTTAATAGTAAAGAAGATATATATAGATATAGATTATATTGGGCCTAGAAATAACACGTTTTGGACCGTTTGTGACACCAGGCGGTCACCTATTACAATTTAATAGTAAAGATCTTATATTCTTTCTATTTCTACAGCCAACAATGGCAAGTTCACGCCCGGGACGAAACATGAAAGTGATGGATTCCACACTGAGTGAATATGAAGGAGGACTCGCAGATATTCTTCGTGCCATGTTACTTGAATTTGGGTGTGATCCCCAGATCCAAGTAAAGAAATACATGTACTATGATGGTACTGTATTGGCAAAGTGTAGGGTAGGGCTACGACTTCCCGAATCTTTGGGAATGAGCGTAGTAATGCCAGCAGGCGAAGCCAGAACTATCAACACAGCCTACCATATAGCCGTTATGAGAGCCATAACTGATATTCGGGAGCATAAGACGAAAGAGCTTATGATTTCCGAATTCACCCACATTCCTCATATGGAGGAGGAAGATGATCCCATGCTTAACCACTTCAAATATGCAAAACGCAAACCAGCAGAAGCCGCAAAATACATGGACAATAGCCGCAACTTACTATCATTGTTCTTTCAGTTGAACCGTCATTTGACGGGAGCAATTGATACAATGCTAGAGGAGTTTACTAAACCCAAGGAGGAGAATAGGGGGAAAGAACCTATGGAGAATGTGGTGCACACACCAGTCTACTCAGCTGGTGACTACATTAGTATTGACCACCCTGAACGAGAAACTACACCTGTTACACCTGGGAACTATTTTAATAGTTCCTATAGAGGCTATGAGGGTGGAGAGGAATCCGGAAACAATCAGCGTTCCGTGACTCCTATAGAAAACTCCACAGGTTGGCGTTGGGGGTCTGATACTGGAACTCATAGTACTTCAGTGTATTATGACGGAGAGATGAATGAGGACGCCACGACTCAGCACCAGAGTTATCCGTGGAATGGGGAAGAAGATGGAAGCCTGGGATGTACCGGGAGTGAAGATCGACTAGAGTCCACCAAGGAAGGCGGGACTACAATACACAAGTACCACGTGTATTGTAGCGTGTAATATTTGTAGAAATTTGTACATATACTTTAATAAGTGAGTTTGCATACTCACATCGACTTGAGTAATGTAATAAGACCACTTAAGTATGTATATACATGGTATATGTTTTGTATGATTTGGATTTGCTTCTTGATTTCCATTGCGTGACTAGTTCTGTGCACAAAGTTGAGCTCAGAAAACTTGCGCATGGAGTAATTATGAGTATCATCTTGTGTTGCAGAACTAGGGGGTTATGTCGGGACCGGTAGGAGAGGAGACAGAAGCGCAGCGCATGGAGCGCGAGGCGAAGCAAAAGGAAGAGGCTGATGAAGCAGCCAGGAATCAGTTTCCACCACCACCACCACCCATGACGTAGCAGAACTTCGTTCAGTATATGCAGATGATGGAAGAGAGGCAACGTATCACGTTGGAGCAGCAGAATAAATTCTTCCAGGAGCTGCTGCAACAGAACCGGGTGGAGAGACCCGAGAATCAGGGAGTCACCTTATCAGACTTCCAGAACACAAAGCCTATATCTTTCGCATACGCGCCCGAACCAATGGACGCGGAAGACTGGCTTATGGACACTGAGCGAAAGCTCAATACTGTTGGTTGCAACGACCAGGAGAAGGTCCGTTATGCTACACACTTGTTGTGTGGACCTGCCGCATCATGGTGGGACAACATCGTAGCCGTTTATCCAGCTGGAAAAGTGTTTACCTGGGAGGAGTTTGCGAGGAAGTTCAGGGAATCCAATGTCCCTGAAAGCATTGTGGAACTGAAGCGTCGAGAATTCGAAAGTCTCGAGCAGAAGGACAAGGCCATCCTGACTTATGTCAGGGAATTCTCAAAACTGTCCCGGTACGCTGTTGAAGAAGTCAACACTGAGGACAAAATGAAGAAGAGGTTCTTGAGGGGGTTAAGTCCCCAGTACAAGGTACAGCTCCGAATGATGAGAGCAACTGAGTTCCAAGAGTTGGTGGATGCAGCCATCACTCTTGAAGATGATTTCAAGCAACTGCAAGAAGAGAAGAGGAAGAAGGCCAAGTTTGAGCCTAAGAGGTTTGTTAGTAACAAGCCCAATACCAGCTTGAGTTTCAAGCCAAGGTACTGATACGTCTCCAACGTATCGATAATTTCTTGTGTTCCATGCCACATTATTGATGTTATCTACATGTTTTATGCACACTTTATGTCATATTCGTGCATTTTCTGGAACTAACCTATTAACAAGATGCCGAAGTGCCGATTCGTTGTTTTCTGCTGTTTTTGGTTTCAGAAATCCTAGTAAAGAAATATTCTCGGAATTGGACGAAATAAAAGCCCGGAGGCCTATTTTCTCACGAAGCTTCCGGAAGTCCGAAGGAGAGACGAAGAGGGGCCACGGGGTGGCCAAACCCTAGGGCGGCGCGGCCCCACCCCTGGCCGCGCCGGCCCGTGGTTTGGGCCCCCTGTGCCGCCTCTTGACCTGCCCTTCCGCCTACAAATAGCCTCGCGTGACGAAACCCCCGGTACCGAGAACCACGATACGGAAAACATTGCCGAGACGCCGTCGCCGCCGATCCCATCTCGGGGGATCCTGGAGATCGCCTCCGGCACCTCGCCGGAGAGGGGATTCATCTCCCGGAGGACTCTACACCGCCATGGTCGCCTCCGGAGTGATGAGTGAGTAGTCTACCCCTGGACTATGGGTCCATAGCAGTAGCTAGATGGTTGTCTTCTCCCCATTGTGCTATCATTGTCGGATCTTGTGAGCTGCCTATCATGATCAAGATCATCTATATGTAATTCTATATGTTGCGTTTGTTGGGATCCGATGAATAGAGAATACTTGTTATGTTGATTATCAAAGTTATGCTTATGTGTTGTTTATGATCTTGCATGCTCTCCGTTATTAGTAGATGCTCTGGCCAAGTAGATGCTTTTAACTCCAAGAGGGAGTACTTATGCTCGATAGTGGGTTCATGCTCGCATTGACACCGGGACGATGACGAGAAAGTTCTAAGGTTGTGTTGTGCTTGTTGCCACTAGGGATAAAACATTGATGCTATGTCTAAGGATGTAGTTGTTGATTACATTACGCACCATACTTAATGCAATTGTCTCGTTGTTTTGCAACTTAATACTCGGAGGGGTTCGGATGATAACCTCGAAGGTGGACTTTTTAGGCATAGATGCGGTTGGATGGCGGTCTATGTACTTTGTCGTAATGCCCAATTAAATCTCACTATACTCATCATGATATGTATGTGCATTGTCATGCTCTCTTTATTTGTCAATTGCCCAACCGTAATTTGTTCACCCAACATGCTCGTTCGTCTTATGGGAGAGACACCTCTAGTGAACTGTGGACCCCGGTCCAATTCTCTTTACTCGAAATACAATCTATCGCAATACTTGTTTCTATTGTTTTCTCTCGCAAACAATCATCTTCCACACAATACGGTTAATCCTTTGTTACGGCAAGCTCGGTGAGATTGACAACCTCACCGTTTCGTTGGGGCAAAGTAGCTTGGTTGTGTTGTGCGGGTTCCACGTTGGCGCCGGAATCTCCGGTGTTGCGCCGCACTACATCCCGCCGCCATCAACCTTCAACGTGCTTCTTGGCTCCTCCTGGTTCGATAAACCTTGGTTTCTTTCCGAGGGAAAACTTGCTGCTGTGCGCATCATACCTTCCTCTTGGGGTTGCCCAACGAACGTGTGAAATACACGCCATCAAGCTCTTTTTACGGCGCCGTTGCCGGGGAGATCAAGACACGCTGCAAGGGGAGTCTCCACTTCTCAATCTCTTTACTTTGTTTTTGTCTTGCTTTATTTTATTTACTACTTTGTTTGCTGCACTAAATCAAAATACAAAAAAAATTAGTTGCTAGTTTTACTTTATTTGCTATCTTGTTTGCTATATCGAAAACACAAAAAAATTAGTTTACCTGCATTCACTTTACTCAATTCATCATGTTTCCTTTTAATTTTACCACAAAGAACATACCGGTAGAACGTGGGTTTATAGTCGGGAGAAATAATATAGAAGAATTCTTCAACCATGTTAGTACCATTGAAAATTTTGAAGATAGACACTTGATAGATCTTGCGCCTACTTATGAAATTGCTGCTGCGCATTTAGTTCGCTTGTTGGAAACTAAATTTGTTAATCTTAATCCTATAATCCAACACATGTTTTTCACGCTTGGTGATATGGAAGAAGGGGAAAAGAAAGATTTTGTATTAGAAACCCTTCTTAGAGAATTTGGTGGTCTAGCAAGAGAAGCTAGAAAGGTGTTTGCTAAATTTAATATGCTTGGTTCTCCTACTAATTTTGTTAGTCTCCTTGAAAAGATGGATATGGATAGAATAAGATACACTAATAATATTGATGATGGAGGGGAGATCAAAGCACCAATACCATGTAAGCTCCTAGCTATGAATGATGCACTAGAAAATAACTATGCTTGGCTTGTTCCTGAAAATTTGTTTGATGAGAGTAGCACACCTAAGACTAATGAAAAGGGAGATGCTACAACTTATGTATCTAATATAATATGCCTAGTTGAGAAAACTCCACACCTCGCTGAGAATGCACCACCCTTCGATAATACTTGATACACACTTTCTGCGCCTAGCTGAAAGGCGTTAAAGAAAGCGCTTATGGGAGACAACCCATGTTTTTACCTACAGTACTTTGTTTTTATTTTGTGTCTTGGAAGTTGTTTACTACTGTAGCAACCTCTCCTTATCTTAGTTTTGAGTTTTGTTGTGCCAAGTTAAGCCGTTGATAGAAAAGTAAGTACTAGATTTGGATTACTGCGCAGTTCCAGATTTCTTTGCTGTCACGAATCTGAGCCCACTGCCCTGCAGGAAGCTCAGAAAATTATGCCAATTTACGTGCATGATCCTCAGATATGTACGCAACTTTCATTCAATTTGAGCATTTTCATTTGAGCAAGTCTGGTGCCATTTTAAAATTCGTCAATACGAACTGTTCTGTTTTGACAGATTCTGCCTTTTATTTCGCATTGCCTCTTTCGCTATGTTGGATGAATTTCTTTGATCCACTAATGTCCAGTAGCATTATGCAATGTCCAGAAGTGTTAAGAATGAGTGTGTCACCTCTGAATATGTCAATTTATATTGTGCACTAACCCTCTAATGAGTTGTTTCGAGTTTGGTGTGGAGGAAGTTTTCAAGGATCAAGAGAGGAGTATGATGCAACATGATCAAGGAGAGTGAAAGCTCTAAGCTTGGGGATGCACCCGGTGGTTCACCCCTGCATATATCAAGAAGACTCAAGCGTCTAAGCTTGGGGATGCCCAAGGCATCCCCTTCTTCATCAACAAATTATCAGGTTCCTCCCCTGAAACTACATTTTTATTCGGCCACATCTTATGTGCTTTTTCTTGGAGCGTCGTTTTGTTTTTGTTTTTGTTTTGTTTGAATAAAAAGGATCCTAGCATTCACTTTATGGGAGAGATACACACTCCGCTGTAGCATATGGACAAATATGTCCTTGGTTTCTACTCATAGTATTCATGGCGAAGTTTCTCCTTCGTTAAATTGTTATATGGTTGGAATTGGAAAATGATACATGTAGTAATTGCTATAAATGTTTTGGGTAATGTGATACTTGGCAATTGTTGTGCTCATGTTTAAGCTCTTGCATCATATGCTTTGCACCCATTAATGAAGAAATACATAGAGCATGCTAAAATTTGGTTTGCATATTTGGTTTCTCTAAGGTCTAGATAATTTCTAGTTTTGAGTTTGAACAACAAGGAAGACGGTATAGAGTATTATAATGCTTTCAATATGTCTTTTATGTGAGTTTTGCTGTACTAGTTCATCCTTGTGTTTGCCTCAAACAACCTTGCTAGCCTAAACCTTGTATCGAGAGGGAATACTTCTCATGCATCCAAAATACTTGAGCCAACCACTATGCCATTTGTGTCCACCATACCTACCTATACTACATGGTATTTTCCCGCCATTCCAAAGTAAATTGCTTGAGTGCTACCTTTAAAATTCCATCATTCACTTTTGCAATATATAGCTCATGGGACAAATAGCTTAAAAACTATTGTGGTATTGAATATGTAATTATGCACTTTATCTCTTATTAAGTTGCTTGTTGTGCGATAACCATGTTTATCGGGGAACGCCATCAACTCATTGTTGAATTTCATGTGAGTTGCTATGCATGTTCGTCTTGTCTCGAAGTAAGGGCGATCTACACCGAGTTGAATGGTTTGAGCATGCATATTGTGAGAGAAGAACATTGGGCCGCTAACTAAAGCCATGTTCCATGGTGGAAGTTTCAGCTTTGGACAAACATCCTCAAATCTCTAATGAGAAAAGAATTAATTGTTGTTGAATGCTTAAAGCATTAAAAGAGGAGTCCATTATCTCGTTGTCTATGTTGTCCCGGTATGGATGTCTAAGTTGAGAATAATCAAAAGCGAGAAATCCAAATGCGAGCTTTCTCCTTAGACCTTTGTACAGAGCGGCATAGAGGTACCCCTTTGTGATACTTGGTTAAAGCATATGTATTGCGGTGATAATCCGGGTAGTCCAAGCTAATTAGGACAAGGTGCGAGCACTATTAGTACACTATGCATGAGGCTTGCAACTTATAAGATATAATTTACATGATGCATATGCTTTATTACTACCGTTGACAAAATTGTTTCATGTTTTCAAAATCAAAGCTCTAGCACAAATATAGCAATCGATGCTTTTCCTCTATGAGGACCATTCTTTTACTTTCAATGTTGAGTCAGTTCACCTATTTCTCTCCACCTCAAGAAGCAAACACTTGTGTGAACTGTGCATTGATTCTTACATATTTGCTTATTGCACTTATTATATTACTCTATGTTGACAATATCCATGAGATATACATGTTACAAGTTGAAAGCAACCGCTGAAACTTAATCTTCTTTTGTGTTGCTTCAATACCTTTACTTTGAATTATTGCTTTATGAGTTAACTCTTATGCAAGACTTATTGATGCTTGTCTTGAAATGCTATTCATGAAAAGTCTTTGCTTTATGATTCACTTGTTTACTCATGTCATATACATTGTTTTGATCGCTGCATTCTCTACATATGCTTTACAAATAGTATGATCAAGTTTATGATGGCATGTCACTCCAGAAATTATCTTTGTTATCGTTTTACCTCGCTCGGGACGAGCAGTAACTAAGCTTGGGGATGCCGATACGTCTCCAACGTATCGATAATTTCTTGTGTTCCATGCCACATTATTGATGTTATCTACATGTTTTATGCACACTTTATGTCATATTCGTGCATTTTCCGGAACTAACCTATTAACAAGATGCCGAAGTGCCGATTGCTTGTTTTCTGCTGTTTTTGGTTTCAGAAATCCTAGTAAAGAAATATTCTCGGAATTGGACGAAATAAAAGCCCGAGAGGCCTATTTTCTCACGAAGCTTCCGGAAGTCCGAAGGAGAGACGAAGAGGGGCCACGGGGTGGCCAAACCCTAGGGCGGCGC
>NC_061512.1:140458172-140478105 GCF_022539505.1 Lolium rigidum
TCGAGTACTTTTCGGCTGAAACCTTCGAGATCTACTTGCCCTCTACTTCTAACTAAACCCTAGCCTACAATCCATAGGCATTGATAAGTTAATCCCTTTTCAACTATCAGCAATAGGATATATAATACGAGCTTCAAGAAGTCGTAATACCTCATTTCTTACCACATCCTTCATCTTGGGAATTAGACGACGCTGAGGTTCAACAACGGGCTTCGCATCATCTTCCATATTAATGGCGTGTTGGCAAATAGAGGGAGAAATCCCCTTCAAGTCATCAAGAGTATAGCCAATAGCACCTCGGTGTTTCTTCAATATTTGCAATAATCTTTCTTCTTCAAACTCTGTAAGCTTAGAACTAATAATAACATGATATATTTTCTTATCATCAATATGAGCATATCTAAGATTATCAGGCAAAGGCTTTAAATCAAAAATAGGATCTTCCTTTGGTGGCGGTGTTGTACCCAAGTCTTCCACCGGTAAATCATGCTTGAGAATAGGTTGGCGAAGAAAAATCTCCTCAAGCTCATCTCTTTCTTTCCTAAAAACTTCACTCTCGCTATCCTCCAAATGTTGCTGCAAAGGATTATTAGGAACAAGAACAATAGATGCACACCTGCTCCATTTTAAAATCATTACTAGGCAAATCAGCTTTATAAGGAGTTTTGGTAAATTTAGAGAAGTTAAACTCATAAGATTCACCAGCAAATTTAGTCAAAATTTTCTCTTTCTTGCAATCTATAATAGCTCCACAAGTATTTAGAAAAGGTCTACCAAAAATGATAGGACAATAATCGCTAGCGAGCAGAACCAAGTACCAAAAAGTCAGCAGGATATTTAATCTTACCACATAGAACTTCCACATCTCGAACAATACCAATTGGAGAAATAGTTTCTCTATTAGCCAGCTGAATAACCACATCAATATCTTCAAGTTCACAAGAATCAATTTCGTGCATAATCTCCGTGTAAAGCTCATAAGGTATAGCACTAACACTTGCACCAATATCACATAAACCATAATAGCAATGATCACCAATTTTAACCGATAGCATAGGAACACTAGCTTGTTTGGGTTTATTAGGATGTGAAACAATATTAGAAGCATCTTCACGAGAAAATAATATGACCATCCTCTACATTTTCAGTCACAAGATCTTTAACTATGGCAACAACGAGGTTCAACTTTTATTTGTTCTTCAGGTTCTCTAGGTTTCTTTTCACTTTTATGAACCGCACTATTTATAACAGAGTACTCTTTCATTTTAGCAGGAAAAGGAGTTTTTTCAATATAAGCTTCAGGAATAACATGATCAGCAGTTTCAACTACAACACACTTATTAATAGATGAATCAATTTTATCTTTGTACGGTTCATGATACTTATCAAAATTCTTCTTAGGCAATTCATAATGAGAGGCAAAAGCTTTATAAAGGTTTACAGCAACTTGAGAATCAAGACCATATGTAGCACTCATATTACGAAATGTATCAGTATCCATAAAAGCTTCAATGCATTTATAATCATAAATTATACCTGATTCTCTATCTTTGTCGTTCTCCCAACCTTCAGTATTTTCTTGGATCCGATCAAGAAGGTCCCTTTTAAACTCTTCTTTATTGCGTGTAAATGATCCAGAACAAGAAGTATCCAGCAAGGTCTTGTCTTGAAAAGAAAGTCTTGCATAGAAATTATCAATAATAACATTACCAGGAAGCTCATGAATGGGGCATTTGAGCATTAAAGACTTCAATCTCCCCCAAGCTTGGGCAATACTCTCTCAATCATGAGGCCAGAAATTATATATGCGGTTCCGATCTTTGTGAATTTCACTTGGAGGATAAAATTTGGAATAAAATAAAGGCACAATGTCCTCCCAATCAAGAGAATCACCATTCTTCAGCAATTTATACCAATGTGCCGCTTTACCAGACAGCGATATAGAGAATAGTTTCTTCCTAACTTCATTCATAGCAATACCTGCACATTTGAATAACCCGCATAATTCATGCAAAAACAATAAATGATCACCAGGATGGACAGTTCCATCCCCTTCATAGCGGTTATCCATAACATGTTCAATAATTTTCGTAGGTATTTTATATGGTATTACTTCCTCACCTGGCGCCTCATCCACTACCGTTGCAGTAGTAGTAGATTTCCCAAATAGAAATTGAAGAGAAGATCTCTCCATAATGACTTATAGCAGCGAAGGCGAAATAAAATCAGCACAAACGAGTAAAGGTTTTCCTTACCAATTCAACTTACCAATAGCGCTTCACCCCCCGGCAATGGCGCCATAAAATAGTCTTGATGACCCACAAGTATAGGGGGTGTATCGTAGTATCTTCGATAAGTAAGAATGTCGATCCCAACGAGGTGCAGAAGGTGTTGACAGGCAGTTTTGATGAAGGATTCACTGTAAATGCTCACAGACAAGTATTCAGGGGGTTTTGATGTAACAGATGAATAAAGTACAAGTAAGTAAAATGCGAGAGAAATAATTGCAGCGAGTGGCCCAATCCTTTTTAGCACAAAGGACAAGCCGGTTTGTTTACTTATAATGACCAAACGTTCTCGAGGACACACGGGATTTTAGTCTAGTGCTTTCGCTACATACAGCTGATTAATCTTCATTGTTTTGATAAGTGTTGTGTGGGTGAACCTGTGCTAATGTACCGCCCTTCCTAGGACTAATACATACTTGTGATTATACCCCTTGCAAGCATCCGCAACTACAAGAAAGTAATTAAGATAAATCTAACCACAGCCTTAAACTGCGAGATCCCGCGATCCCTCCCGCATCGATATACCAACGGGGGTTTAGGTTTCGTCACTCCGGCAACCCCGCAATTGGCAAACGAGTACAAGATGCATTCCCCTAGGCCCATAAATGGTGAAGTGTCGTGTAGTCGACGTTCACACGACACCACTAGAAGAATAACACCACAACTTAAATATCATAACATTGAATATTACTTAACCATAGTTCACTACTAACAATTAGACTTCACCCATGTCCTCAAGAACTAAACGAACTACTCACGAGACATCATATGGAACATGATCAGAGGTGATATGATGATGAATAACAATCTGAACATAGACCTTGGTTCAATGGTTTCACTCAATAGCATAAACAACAAGTAGAAATCAGTATCGGGAGAGTTTCCCCTATCAAACAATCAAGATCAAACCCAAATTGCTACAGCGGTGACGATGTCCAGCGGTGGAGATGGCGGTGATGATGGTGGAGATGATGATGATGGTGATGGAGATGATGTCCAGCTCGATGGCGTCGATTTCCCCCTCCGGGAGGGAATTTCCCCGGCGGATTCCTGCCCGCCGGAGAGCTCTTTTCTCTCTGGTGTTCTCCGCCCCGCAGAGGCGGCTGTAACCCTTCGTGAGGATTCCTCTCGTGCCTTAGGTCTTCGGGACGAAGGGTTTCGCGAAGAAAAGGAGGCGAAAGAGGCCGAGGGGGCTCCACACCACATGGTGGCGCGGCCGGGCCATGGGCCGCGCCACCCTATGGTGTGGGCCCACCCCGGGTCCAGCTGCCTCCCCCTTCCGGCTTCCTCCGTCATCCGGAAAAATAGGATTTTTGGTAAAACTTCCTTCCACGAGTTGATCTTCCGAAATATTGCATCCCGACGGTGCTTTTTCCAGCAGAATCCCGGCTCCGGTGCTCAATCTCCAAATAATCATGAAACATGCAAAATAGATGAAATAACATAAGTATTGTGTCCCAATATGAAATATATCAATGAATAACGAGTAAATTATGATATAAAATAGTGATGCAAATTGGACGTATCGGGTAGCAGTGGCTGAATGGACTCTGGGGGCAAGCCCCGTGTCCTGTAAGTGGGTTAAGCCACAAGGTCCTCCAAGAGGGTTTGACTTCGATGTCACCAAGGCTGAGCAAATTTTCGACCTCTTACTCAAGGAGAAGCAGCTAAAGGTACCCGAAGGCCACAAGATCCCTACGGCTCAGGAGCTGAACGGAAATCCATACTGCAAGTGGCATAACACGTTCACCCATGCCACCAACGACTGCAGGGTGTGGCGTCAGCAGGTCCAAATGGCGATAGAACAAGGGCGTCTAATTTTCAGCCAGTACGCCATGAAGGTCGACACACACCCTTTCCCCGCCGTTAACATGGTGGAGTGCACTTACCCTGGAGGGTGCCAGCCAGGATTCTCGTTCCATATCAACATGGTAGGACCTGGGCACCACTCTGGTAAGGACGGAGACGAGGGCAGCTGCTCTCATAGCAAGGACACAGAGGAAGCCGTTCCACGCGATCGGCCCCGTCACGATGGCAAGCGCTACATCACAGAGGGAGAAGTGAGGAACGTGAGATATCAGCGACCTCTCTCTGATCACCTCCTCAACAAGTATGTGAGTCAATATGACCAACGCCGACGATACAACGACGATGATGAAAGAGATCGTCTGGCTAGGGACACCAGGAGACATCGTCGGCATGATCGCGACGAGGAGAGATATGAGCGCCACGCCAAGGAAAAGTCGAGAGAGCAAGACGACGTGGATAGGCACTGGGACTGCCCCTTCTTCAAACACTGCTGGGATTCAGGAATGAGCCGATTGCCTACAATCGGCAACTGTCCAGAATGTAGACAAAAGAAGAAGGATGCAGCTAACGTGTCCGTGTTCAAACGTCTAGGGCCTCTCCCGCCTCGGAACAAGCACGCTGAGTCCTCTCGGGTAGAAGATCTCGAGGAACTAGAGGACGATGATGAAGAAGAAGACAAGTATCATCGGCCAAGGTGGTGCCCTGGTGGGCTCAGCCGTTCCCAAAAGCGTAGGGTTCAGCGACTACGTGGTTTGGAGGAAGCCGAAAGGTTATACCTGCACACGTTGAGGAAGGCGCGGCCTGATCCGGCCGCTAAAATTCAGCGAACCCCGGACGAAGAAGGTCGGCCACAAAGGAAAGAGTGGCGCCCGGACAAAAGAAAGCCGATGATGAGACATCGGCTGGCACAAACATGGTGTTCATCCTTCCAACGGAGTTTAGTGCTCCAGGATTAGACGAAGCACCTGTGGCACAACTTGACTGCGGCCCACGGCCGGTTATCTTTGAGAAGCCACGAGAAAGAAGCTACAGACATCTGAAGACTCTGTACTTGCAAGGCTACATCAATGGGCAGCCTGTCAACAAGATGCTGGTGGACACCGGAGCGGCAGTCAACATTATGCCATACTCCATGCTACGTCGGTTGGGACGCTCTAGCTCGGATCTGATCAAAACCAACGTGATGCTGAGCGATTTCAGCGGCCAAGCATCTGACGCACAAGGTGTTCTGAACGTGGATCTGACCGTAGGAAGGAAAACCGTCCCTACGACGTTCTTTATTGTCGACAGCAAGAGCACCTATGCTGTCCTACTAGGGAGAGATTGGATCCACGCCAACTGTTGCATTCCATCCACAATGCACCAATGCTTAATACAGTGGGATGGAGATGAAGTAGAGGTCGTCCACGCAGATGATTCAGCCGAGATTTCAACGGCTGGCATGAATGTTTGGGAGACATCAGGCCAAGAGCCACTCTCAGGCATCAATTTGGACGACTGTGAGCGCATCGACGTGACGAAGGACGGGGTTAGGCTGGTTTTATCCACCGGCCTGACCGTGTAACAAGAGAAACGTCTATGAACAAACGTGGCGATACTGATCCATGTGATCGGCCCCAAGGATCTATGGAGGAACATTGCAAAACCTTCATTGAGCAATTCAGTCAACATGGAGGCCGATTCCAGCAATCGGCCAAAATTATCTTCGCCATGCATTCTGCCTAGGTTCAACGTCGATCTAATGGGCAATGGGTTTACGCTGGCTGATGAGCTGGAAGAAGTCAACACTGGTCCTAACAGAGCCGACGTTCACATATAGTGCCTTGGCTAACCACAGAGCCGATATCAGCAGATACCTGGCAGAATCGGCTCGGGGGGCACCTAGTCAGATGAGCATGTGCGATACATGTTCAGTGAAACATTGGGGGCCGATAGAAAAATCGGCCCGTAAAAAAAAACAAAAATTTTCACGATATACAGCCGATGCACGGACATCGACTTTAGAGCTAAGGAACAAAGCCGATGCACAGCCATCGACTCTAGTACAATTACACAGGATCTACCCGCTGCGTGTTCAAGACACGGATGGCCTTCTGCTTCCTGGAGGGGGTGGACAATGAGAGCTTCCTCAGCGGCAGTAAGCCGATTTCGGTGCCAGAACCTTCTCTTCGAGGATTTCCAACCCGTTGCGCAAGGTCGCCAGTTCAGCGGTACTGTCAGAAGCGTCAGTTTTGGCATCCAACCCAGCCTTTTGGCTCATTAAGCCGCTGGTGTTTCGTCTACGATATCGGCTTTCAACGGAAGAAAAGGTGATCGATGGTGGCAAGTTTGGCTGGCTCTGTGTGGTGGTTTTCTCGGTTTTGCGCGAGCATAGGTCCATTTGTCTGAACTGTGTGTCCTCACCGTCGTTCTCGCCTTGACTGAGGCTCGGGGGGCAGCTGATTTGGTGAATGCTCTGTTTTTAGAAGCCGATTGGGGTTTCATCGGCTAGCCCGCCATCATAACCCTCTTCCAAGATGGTGAGTTGTTACAAGAGAAGACCACTAGAGCTGCTGAAAGGAATTTGAAAGGGAAGCCGTCATCATCTACAGGGTCTGGACCGTCCTGTTGCTACAAGAAGACGAAGGAGTCTGGATTTACAAAAAAACAGCCGATGAACAGCCATCGGCTATAGAATTGCAAAGTATTACAGTCAGGTATCAAATTACAGTCTGAATTTGAGAAGTGCTTGATTGACTGTCTAAAATTGGTAGCTGAGTCTGGCTTCATGGGCGTTTGAGGCGAAAAGTCCGATGCGTTGCTATCGGTTTTTGGTGCGGCAAATGGAAGGCTTGAAATTGGATGAATTGAGAGTCGAATTGGAAGAACAATTCTTATTGATTCAAAGGAACGACTTTACAAGAAAGAGCCGATGGCTCTCAAAAGGATCATCCGATGCCTAATACACTACTACTACTAGTCCTATACTAGTTGGCCCCTGCTCTAGGGGCCGTCGCTGTCCTCATCGTCGCCATTGTAGCCGCCGCCGGTGCTGCTGCTGGCGAGCTCCTCGTCGCTACTGCCGTAGCCCTCGACGGGGGCTTCTTCCTCGTCATCATCGTCCTCGTCGTCATCTGACCAGGCCCAGCCGCGGAAGCGCTTCGCCGGCGGCTCGTCAGAGGAAGTGTCACCTTCCTCTTCCTCCTCGTCGGAGGAGGTTTCGTCCTCTTCATCCTCCTCTTCCCCTTCGCCGGAGGGAGCGGAGTTACCACAAGAGAGGAGGTCGTCCTCACTCTCCGCCACCAGTCCTCCATCAATCAGGAACCGGAGGTCGTCCTCTCCATCGGTCAGGGGCAAATCCCCATCTGACCCGACGAGGGCTTCAGGTGGGCCGTCGGGCACGAAGTCGAAGTCCCATTCCGGCTCTTCCCATTGGTTGTGCTCTGGCATCGCCTCGCTTGAGGAAGAGGATTGGAAGGAAATAGCCGATGCAGCAGAGGAGGAGGATGAGTCCATGGTGGGGGAGGGCTTTTCGGTGTCTGATACTAAGGGAGAGGATGAAGAAGCAAATTACTCGATACGGTTAAATAGAAGGGGTGTAGTGGAGATTTAATGCCATGGCGGTTCTCGAGGACATGATGTCGAATCTGCCAATTCACGCAGAGAAGCCGAGAAGGCGAGGCAACATGATGAAAGGTTCTGCGGCAGTTCTGCTCTGCTACGACATGACCCGACGAAGAGAAAAACAGAGTGATTTTGGAATTGTCATTTCCAAAACCAGGGGGGCATGTGTTATCACCAGAATTTGACCGGATCAGAGGTGGGCCGCGATTGAAGATGGGCTTGAAGAATATACATGGAAGAAATACATGAATCGGCCTTGTATACAAAGTTTGGGCTAGTTTGCCCGTGTATCTGTAACATAGTAGGATACGTGTCGGTTAGATAGAGTTTGGGCTCGTGCCCGGTTGGGATTATTCCCACGTTAGAAAGTCTACGAACTATAAATATGTATCTAGGGTTTATGAAATAAACAACAATCACGTTCACCACAAACCAATCTAGGCGCATCGCCAACTCCCTTGTCTCGAGGGTTTCTTCCGGGTAAGCATCATGCTGCCTAGATCGCATCTTGCGATCTAGGCAACGACACGTTTATTCGTTGTTCATGCGTTGCTCGTGTCTGAAGCCTTTTTGATGGCGAGCAACGTAGTTATCATAGATGTGTTAGGGTTAGCATTGTTCATCGTATCATATGCTGTCGTCGTGCAACCCTTAGACATCTAGCCGTCCTTACACCTATCTTAGGTGTAAGGGCGGCACCCCGCTTGATCATTATTTAGTAGATCCGATCCGTTATGGTTGCTCCTTTTTCTTCAAGGATTAGTTTAATATCTGCATAGTTAGGCCTTACAAACGGGTTGAAGGATCCAGTGGCGCGTAGGGTGTAGTTTGCTAGCCCTAGACAGGATGTTCCGAGGATCAACTTCGTGTTGGTTTTTAGGCCTTGTCTAGGGTCGGTTTACGATCACCGTGCGTGGCCGCCGAGCTCAATCACGAGTAGGATGTTCCGATTATGCGGTGAAAACCCTAAATCGTAGTAGGTCGTTTTAGCTTTATTTTGATCAAGCAGGACCACCATCTGACCGTACACCTCGTACGGATCATGGGTGGATCGGCTCCTTGAGCCGATTCACGGGACAACCTGAGAGCCGATCGAGGCTCGTATTTAATGTTTACGTGTATGCCATGCAGGAAACTAAGCGAGGCATCATCCAACACCTTCCTGACCAGGTATAGGTCAGGTGGCACGCCCTTGCATCAGCATCGGACGTGCGTGCCGAGTCTTTGCGGGCCGTCGCTCGGAGGGACCAGGGCCAGCCGCAGTCCTGGGAGCCTCCCGGCTCTACGGTGTTGCCCGTCGTGCTCGCCGGTGGGTTTCTGACCGCAACAAACTTCTGGACGCTGAAGCAGAAACAAAGATGTATCCGCTGTAGAGGGAACAAAACCATGAGCACGCAGGGCTGCACCAAGACGGTCGTGCCATGCACGGGGAGCCTTCTTAAGGCCATATAGCGCCTTGACAAGGCGACACAGATGATCTGGACGAGTCGGATTAGAGAATCCAGGGGGCTGCCTCATATAAACCTCCTCCTCAAGAGCACCATGAAGGAAAGCATTCTGAACATCGAGTTGGCGAAGAGCCCAACCACGTGTGACAGCTAACGAGAGCAGTATCCGAATAGTGGTTGGCTTGACAACAGGGCTGAAAGTGTCCTCATAGTCAAGACCATAGCGCTGTTTAAACCCCTTTGCGACGAGACGCGTCTTGTATCTCTCAATAGAACCATCAGCATGTCTCTTCACCTTGAACACCCACTTGCAATCAATAATGTTGACACCAGATCTGGGAGGAACAAGAGTCCATGTATCATTCTTCAGAAGTGCCTGATACTCCAGTTCCATAGATCTGGGAGGAACAAGAGTCCATGCTCTGATACCATGTTAAGCTTTATGCACTAGCCACTTGAACCAAAAGTCCGAACTGATGGAAAGGGCTAGGAAATCTACTTGCACACGTCAACACCCCCTCTCACGTGTGACGGGGAGACGAGAAGATAATTCAACACGTGTAGAGAGGCAAAGAGGCAGCGGAAGGCCGGAACCACACGGCAGGAGAGGCAAAGAGGCAACAGAAGGCCGGGACCACACGGCAGGAGGCTGCGGGGAGAGGAGATAATTTTTAGAATAAATTGGGAAAGCCAGGATTTGAACTCGAAACCTGGGGCTCTGATACCATGTAAAACAAAGGATGTGGGAAGGCTCGACACCCCCTAGGGTTGGCGTTGGGTTTATATTTATAGTGTACAGATGTACAAGGATTACAGGTATAATACAGAGGCTACCATATATACAGTCTAACAGGAAAGAAACTTGAGGGGATGCCTAGATCACGCAATCAATCTAGGTAGAGCAGTGCCTAAGACAGAAACCAGAATGGATGCATGCTCATAATTCTTCCACCTTGACGGAGCCTCCGGGTAGCAGCAGCGCGAGGTGGCGAGCGAGCAGCTCCTTGACGGCGGCGCGCGCCTCCTCCTTGGCACTGCCGTCCGGCATCTTGCTGACGGCGCTGAAGATGGGGCGAGCAGCGCGAGCTCGCCGTTCACCACCCCCATGGCCCGCTTGACCGTCTCGGCGGCGCCGTCGTGCGTCGGGTCGTAGCTGTGCATCGCGCGGATGGCCTCCGCCATGGCCTCCTGCCGCTACGGCAGGCCGTCGTCGTCGTCCGCGGCAGCGAAAGCTCCGCCGAGCTTTCTGTTGCTGCTGTCGGCGGCGACCAGAGCGAGCGTGAGGAGGAAGAGGACGAACTTGGGCTTCGCCATGGTGAGGGGAGAGGAGGGAATGGGTGTTGCATCTTCCTGGGGGAGAAGCTGAGTGAGTATTTATGACGGAGTTGTGGCACTGGCGTGCCCTGCTGTTTCAATGGGGGAATGGCACGACGTGCCCTGCTGTTTCAGTGTTACCGATTCCCTGTCCCTGGCAGGCACACCTCGCCTTGCGCAGCTGGAGGGCAAGGTAGGGATGCAAACCGAAACCCATCCGGTTCGTAGTTAAAAGTTGTTAAACAAATTAATCTACTAGTTTAAAACTAAATAATGTTTTCACGGGTTCATAACAGATGCCGCTTGCAACCCTAGGCAAAGGCAATGTAAGCATAGTGACACTGTGCACAAAAAACGTGACTGATAGATGGAGTTGTATTATTTTTTAGTGCTCCAACCTTCTCTCATTTTAACATTGTAGCTTCACAAGGATGCATGTTTGATACCATGCTTGGGTGTGTTGGCTACCTCTAGCCAATGTCTAATTTGTAATGTTGGCTGTCAGCCTGTCAGGATATTATGCACACTCTTTTGAGCTGTCCTCGAGCGCAAAAAATATGGAACAAGTTTTTTTTTTTTTTGAGGTAAAATATGGAACAAGTTTGGTGCAGATAGTATCATCAATTGGGTGCTACGACAGGATCGTTTCGAACCATTGCTTCTAGAGCATATGATCTTAAACCTTGGTGATTGCGCGCTAGCTGATGGGATCTCTTGGAGCTCTAGAAATTATTCTTACACATGCATGGTATTAATGGTGGGAAATGCATCAGTTCATGATCGTCGCTTCAGCGTTTGGAGGACCGCGATCTATTTACGGAGGTGTCTACACGATTGGAGGAAATGGTGAAGGATTTTATTACCCAACATGGGTGACTGCATAGTCGAAGGATCTTGCCTCCTACAGTCTAGTGATTTGCTATTGTCAGACAAAGTACTCATGTAATTTTCTTTTTTTCTCTATGTTTTTGTGAACCTTTCAACGGCTGTATGCATCATTGTTATGCAGAGGTCGGGTGTGTTGCTTGAACATGAGTAATAATAAAGTGCTTTTTATCGAAAAAATGGTAAAAACCTTCGGCCAACGCATAGGAGTGCAATGTCGGTTAGGGTACTAGTTACTACTACCGGAAGGTGTTATAAAATTTAATGTTGTTGCCGCATATAATGCTGATCAAGGGAAAGGATGTACGGGTGCTATAGCCAGGAATCCAGGATATCAATGGGAAGTTCATGGTTCCCTCCAAGTTGTAAAGAACTCCATTTTGTGGAGGACCCATTCATGGCCAAGGCTTATGTTTTGAGACTTGAACTTAGTATGTCACAATATCTTGGGCATAATAAGTTCACCATCCAATCGAATAACAAGCAATCATTGACACTATGATGGATGGTGTTTTTTCAGTGACTTCATGAGCATCAATCTTTGATGATTGTAGAATTATTACTTCTGGATTTAGAGAGATTATTTTCTAACATTCTAATATGGAGGCCAATGAGGTGGCACATGAGCTAGCTATACATAGTTTCATTGAACATGTTGATTTTTTTCCGGGACAATATTCTCCTAGCTTTTTATTTCCAAAGCTTAAAAACAATGTAAGTGTTTTTAAAAATCAATAAAGCTGGCCAACAGACTTTCCCTAAAAAAATGTGCATGCGAGTAGATAGGACAGGATTTGCTATTTCAGTCGATGCAGCCCACATGAACGATCCTCCCTTAAAAAAATGTGCATGCGAGTAGTACTACGTGACAAAGTGAACCACTCGGTTGACAGTTTCCCATCTCCATCATTTGCTTCATATAAACGGTAGATTGGATAGGATTGCCTATTTCAGTCGATGCAGCCCGCATGAACGATCCAATATATTGCTTTGGCTTGATGCATCTTAACATGTACTCTGCTCTAAAATCACTGTTCAACAAATCGGCCGAGATACCGATTTATCGGCCAATTTATCGTGAATCGAGTGGTCGCTGATAAGATAAGATTTAGCATGTCGGTCAATTTATCGCCCCACCGATATTTCAGTCGATTTTCTGCATTTTAGCCGATATTTCGCCTGATTTTCACTCTCATGGCCGATATTTCGTCTGATTGTTACTGAAATTTCAATGAAATTTGATATGGCAGTCGATATTTTCGTTCTATGGTTGTGTAGAATTATGCATTAGCTCAAATTTTCCATTATTATTAATTCAAATGCAAGGAATCAAGGTAATACTTATATGCAATGCTCAAATATTATTTTTTGCATAGCATATTATAGAAAATAAATTATGTTCCTCTTTGTGGAATTTGTGAATGCAAAATTCACCAATGGAAACTTTGGCTTGTGTTTTCATGAATTTTCAGTTATTTGGTGAACCAGTCAAAACAACTCCTTGCCATAGTAATCTCGTAGGGATCATACAATTTCGTCACCGAACCCAACAAAATGGTAACATGCTAGAACGCTGACTAATGTACGAGGAGCTGCTCGGGTGTGTATTCCCTTGATTTTATATATATGTAATTTGTTGGCAAGAAATCATATGATCTGGTAGTAGTGTATTATGCTACTTGTCCGTTGCATATCGGGTTTGAGAGTAAAACCCCACGTTATTTTAGCACACAATATACTCGAGGAGGAGACATGGTAGAAAAGTGGCTACTAATCGTAGATAAAATTAAAAGGCAACATATGACAAGTAGGAACAAATGCAGGGAAATAGCGTGAGGCGCTTACATAGTCGATCGGGCGACGACGAACAAAGAAACAAACAACTGCTGTGCACAGGACGGGCGTTCAACTAGGAAAGAAACTTGAGGGGGATGCCTAGATCACGCGATCAATCTAGGTAGAGCAGTGCCTAAGACAGAAACCAGAATGGATGCATGCTCATAATTCTTCCACCTTGACGGAGCCTCCGGGTAGCAGCAGCGCGAGGTGGCGAGCGAGCAGCTCCTTGGCGGCGGCGCGCGCCTCCTCCTTGGCGCTGCCGTCCGGCATCTTGCTGACGGCGCTGAAGATGGGGCGCAGCAGCGCGAGCTCGCCGTTGACCACTCCCATGGCTCGCTTGACCGTCTCGGCGGCGCCGTCGTGCGCCGGGTCGTAGCTGTGCATGGCGTGGACGGCCTCCGCCATGGCCTCCTGCCGCTGCGGCAGGCCGTCGGCGTCGTCCGCGGCAGCGAAAGCTCCGCCGAGCTTGCTGTTGCTGCTGCCGGCGGCGACCAGAGCGAGCGTGAGGAGGACGAGGACGAACTTGGGCTTCGCCATGGTGAGGGGAGGGGAGGGAATGGGTGTTGCATCTTCCTGGGGGAGAAGCTGAGTGAGTATTTATGACGGAGTTGTGGCACTGGCAGGCACACCTCGCCTTGCGCAGCTGGGGGCAGGGGCAAGGTAGGGATGCAAACCGGCACCCATCCGCTTCATAGTTAGATGTTGTTAAACAAAGGGTTAATTGGTTCTATGCCACTCCCCAATTCATAACTTGTGTCTATGCCATTACAAAAATACAACTTGTGTTTATGCCACTATAAATTTCCAATACCTCCTATGCCATTTCCATCAATACAAAAGGTATACTGTCTATGTACCGGATATCTGCACAGTATACGAAAAGGTTTTGTACACATCCAGTATGAAGCACGCACGCTTCCGTGGGGCCCACCTTATCATCTCATGTATGCTCCATCTTCCTCGCGAAGGAGAGCCTGGCAGGAGCGGCACGCAGCTCCGTCGACTCACAGCGTGCTCACCTCCGGCCACCGGTGGAGGTCCTTGCCGGTGCTCCTCCATCCTTACCACCCGCCCGTCCTCCTCCACAAGTCGTGACTGATCGCCTTTCGCCTCCAAGGTTCGCCCTCATCGCCTGCGTGGGGGCTCTTAGAGCAGGTCTAACAGACCCCGTAAAAGGGGCAAACCCGTATAATAACCGCCGATTTGAGGGTTTCGGCTCTACCCGGCCGTCTAGCACGCCCCGTAAAAACGGCCCCCGCATCGTTTTTTGCTGTTTTCGAGTACGGGGCGGGTCGTCGCCCCTTACTTGTGCGGGGTGGGAGCGGGGATAGTGGGCGAAACCAGTATCGCCCACTCCACTGCGCGCGAAGCATTTCGCTGAAGCCAACCGCCGCCGCCGCCGACCGATCTCCTCCCCCGCGCCCTTCCCGGCCGGATCCCGCCGCCATGGACCGTCCGCAAGAGCCGCCTACCGCCGGCGGTACACCTCCTTCGGGCGCGGTGGTTGATGTCCCCGTCGGAGGTCCGCCGACCGCCGGCGTCGTGTCGGCCATGATCGCCTCCACCATCCCGTCGAAGAGGAAGAGGATCCCGAAGCAATTTTTCGAAGCACCTGCGGCGGCCGCCGATTCACCGGGCGAAGTGCCGCCGGCTGCCAAGAAGGCGGGCCGGACGAAGACCAAGGCGGCCGGGCCGAGGGGCGTCGCGCCGGCCAAGGTGCGGACAAAGGCAATCAACCGCATCGGCCTCGCGCCTCCACCGCCCTCCAAGGTCACGACCCCTCCTCCGTCCGTTCCGGCCATTGCGCCGCCCGCGCCGCCCGCGCCGCCCGCGCCGCCGCCACCCACCATCGACGCAGACAAGGTGTTCGATGTTGAGTCCACAACATCCTACTTGGACATGCTCAACGAATCCGCGGTGAATTTGGACGCCGGTATCGGTGCATTCGATGGGGAGTGCAACGTTGAAGACTTTGATGACGAGGAGAAGGATGAGGGTGACGAGGAGGAGGTGGTTGAGGTTGATCCGGCTGCCGCCGGTTCTTCGTCGACGCCGAAGCCACGCACGGCGAACTACAGCGAGATCGAAGACGCCATCTTGGTCCGTGCTTGGAGCAAGGTGGGGATGGATGCGTGCACCGGAGTGGACCAAGGCGGCAAGCGCTATTGGCAGCGCATTGAGGATCTGTACCACCAGCTGAAGCCTCGCACGAAGAGCATGGCGGACAGATCCTACCGCTCCCTTGAAGGCCGATGGAACATCATCAAGCCGGCTTGTTCTCGGTGGAGTGCTGCCATGGATCAAGTGGCCGACAACCCTCCTAGTGGATGCGTGCCGGAGGACTATGTAAGTTTTCCTTGTGTTGATGATGTGGAAACATCACAAGCTATCCATATTATGTGTTGATGATGTGGAAACATCTCCTCATACTATTTTTGTGCAGCCCAAGTATGCTCAACAACGGTACAAGGACATGGCCGGCTCGAAGAACAAGGAATTTCAATTTCAACATTGCTTTTCCATCCTTCAACATCTTCCTAAGTGGAAGTTGCGGGACAACGAGCCAAAGTGCAAGAAGGAGGCACTTCTCACCATGGATGATGAAGCGAGAGGACATGAGTGGGAGAAACACCGGCAAGCCCGAGGGCAACAAGAAGGCCAAGGAGAGGGTTAAGGTAGAACTTGAAGCAGCTAGCTTCCGGGAGAAGTTGGATCAACTCATGAAGTCCAAGGAGGCATTGACGATGAAGACGTTGGAGACCAAGCTCCTCATCACCGACAAGAAGAGTGAGGTGAAGCTTGCCAAGGTGCAAGCAAGGAGGGAAGATGCCAAGTTGAAGGCCGAGCTTGAAATGAAGATGATCGCAGCCAAAGAAGCCAAGGCCATGAAGGAGCTCTTGGCCGAGGAGAGGGAAATCATGATGATGCGCACCGACGGCATGGACGAGGATCAGCTGGCGTGGTGGAACGAGACCAAGGCGGACATCATTGCGAGGAAGAAGGCTGCGCGTCAAGCTCGTGCTCAAGGTGAGTCTCCGGCGAGCGGTGGCGCCGGTGGCGATGGATCCGTTGATGGTTGATCACATTTGGGAACTTCCGTGGCTTGAACATTGCCTATGATCGCGTTGTGATGTTAAAACTATGAATTATGCATCACATATTTTGGATGTGCTATGTTTGATGTGAAATTGTTGTGCAAATTGCTGTCTAAAACCCTGTTTTGTTCTGTTTTACGGGGTGGGGATACGGGTTCTGCTAGCTCGTCCGAGTTTTCGGCCGGTGAAAACCGGATACAGGGCCCTCTACTCGCGTTTTACGGGGCGAAAAAATACGGGGCCTGTTAGACATGCTCTTACCCTGTTCTTCACAGAGTAAAGTGAACTGGCGCGACCGGCGACGACCTCCACTGGCGCGGTCCACGGCGATTTAGGGCTGGTAGCTCTACACGGGGAAGCAGAACGAGCGACCCGAGTCCGAGTTGAACGACTGGCCGGGGGCGGGCGAGTTCATACTTGATCTGGACAAAACATGTTCATATACGGTATAGATACCTAGCATGAACAGTATGCTTTGTTATATTGATGAAAATGGCATAGAAGGAGGTATAGGAAATTTAGAGTGGCATAGACACAAGTGGTGTTTTTGTAATGGCATAGACACAAGTTGTAAATTGGAGAGTGGCATAGAACCAATTAACCCTTAAACAAATTCTACTACTCTTTAAAACTAAATAATGTTTTCACGGCACACTGTGCACAAAAATGCTACGGCAAGATCGTTCCGGACCATTGCTTCTAGAACATGTGATCTTAAACCTTGGTGATTGCGCGCTGAGGGGCTCTTGGACTTCCAGAAATTATTCTTACATGTGCATGGTATTAATGGCGGGAAATGCATCAGTTTACCCATGGTGAAAACCTTCGGCCAAAATGTCGGTCAGGGTACTAGTTACTAATCTGTATGAGAGGAAGAGGAAACCATGGTTGAGACCGCCAGAAGGTGTTATAAAATATAATGTTGTTGCCGCATATGATGCTGATCAAGGGAAAGGATGTATGGGTGCTATAGCCAGGATATCAATGGGAAGTTCATGTTGTAAAGAACTCCATTTTGTGGCGGACCCATTCATGGCCAAGGCTTATGCTTTAAGAGATGAATTTAGTATGGCACAATATCTTGGAAGTAATTATTTCACCATCCAATCGAATAACAAGCAATCATTGAAACTACGATGGATGGTGTTTTTTCAGTGACTTCATCAGCATCAATATTTGATGATTGTAGAATTATTACTTCTAGCTTTAGAGAGATTATTTTTGAACATTCTAATAGGAAGGCCAATGAGGTGGCACATTAGCTAGCTGGACATAGTTTCATTGAGCATGTTGATTTTTTTCTGGGACAATAATCCCCTACCTTTTTATTTCCAAAGCTTATAAACAATGTAAGTGTCTTTAAAAATCAATAAAGCTCGCCAACAGTTTTTTCCTTAAAAAAATGTACATGTGGGTACATAGGACAGGATTTGCTATTTCAGTCGATGCAGCCCACATGAATGATCCTCCCTTAAAAAATGTGCATGTAAGTAGTACTACGTGACAAAGTGAGCTACTCGGTTGACCGTTTCCCATCTCCATCATTTGCTTCATATAAACGGTAGATAGCATTGGATTGCCTATTTCAGTCGACGCAGCCCACATGCGAGCATATTGCTTTGGCTGTATGCACCTTAACAACATGTACTCTGCTCTAAAATGGTGATAGTAGCAAAGGCACATCATGGAGCGCAAACATACATAGCAGGTTACGTCCGTGGTGAATGTTCATTAGGATTACACAGCTCCAAATACATGGCCATGGTTCGGGCAAACATGGTGGCTTGTCAATAATTCATCGGAAGTTAGTAGCATCCGCTGGTATTTTCCGAGTAGAGTGCCACGGCTGCGATCTCTCCCTCTGCTACTAGGTCACGCATGACGCTTTTGTAAGAGCATCTCCAACAGACGCGCTATATAGGCCGCGCGGCATAAAAACGTCCGATATAGCGCCCGCGGGACAGAATGTGGCGCTCCAGCCGGCGCGGTAAACGGCGCGGCGCTGTAAAAATTTTAGGGCGCGCGACTTTTTGCACAATCCGGAGCGGCATATCTGGCGCGTCGGCTACAGCGCGCGGCATCGCTCGTCCAAGCGCGAAAAAGCCAACGGCTGGAAAATTCCTCCCCGCGCCCGCGCCTTCATTTCCCCACCTACCGCCGGCGCGAAATCCAGCCGCCGCCGGTCGACTCCGCCGCCCCCGCTTCTGCGCGCCGCCGCGTCGTAGATCCGCGTCGCCCGCACCTCCTCCTGGCAGCGGCGGACGTTCCGCCGCGATGTGTCGCTCGCGCGGCCGTCAGCGAGGAGTTGTACCCGGCGGTCCTTCTCCGCGGCCCCTTCTCGCCGCCGTCGCGTTCTCCTCCGCGCAGGCGTCGACAATAGTTCCATATTTGTTGTATTTGTTTGAAAACTATGTGTTGTATTGTCTCAAAACCATGTTGTATTGTTGTATGTGTTGTATTTGGTGTGAAGTATTGTTGTGAACAATGTATTGTATTTGGATGGTACAATATATTTGTGAATTTTTATATATTGTTTCATCTTCTTGGATGCATATTTGTGTGTGTTTGCTGTTTGCGCCGCGTCCGCGCGCTGCAAAATGGCGCGTCCGACGAAGGTGCTATTTTACCGCGCCAACGCGCGCTGCAAAATGGCGCACCCGGCGGAGAAGAAATCGATCCGGCGCGCGGCAACGGTATAGCGCACGCAGAATTTTGCTTTTAGCGCGCCGCGATATAGCGCGCCTGCTGGAGATGCTCTAAGTGAGTTGAGCCGGTGTGGTGTGTGTACGTAGGTGTGGGCCACAGCCCAGTGGTGGTGTCTGGCCGTGCCACTATGTGGGCGTCGATGAATCTGTAACTGAACTGAAATTCTGAATTCATAACTGGATTCTTCGAGATTTCAGCCCAAAGTTCTCTATAGGGATGACCGCTTGAGGTTTGGTCGACTAGAATCCTCGAGCATTCTGGCTCTCAAACGAGCGATCAATGGTTTGAATAAATATTTACTGAAGCAGAAGGATATGCACATTCAGCTAATATATGTTGATAGTTGTAATATTGTTAAGTAGACAGAGAAGCATTTGTACTTAAATGCCTTCACTAGTCGCTCTATTAGCTTTGTGTCTAGTGCTTGTTATGTACTTAGCATGATGATTCAAGTACTTCTACCAATTAAATAGATCTTTGTTTTAGTGCTTGTTTGGAAAATAAACATTCCCATCAACATTTGATGAATTACATTGAGCTTTTCCTTGAATAACGAACAAATACAATGATGTCCAAATTACAACAAAAGATTGAACATGAGCTCAGAGCCATTCATTGAATACAAATTCTACTTACTAAAGTAGTTACCTATTTTAGAAATCATTGCATATGCTACACTTTACCACAACCACATAACTGCTAGGACATGGATGACAACTATGAAGAATGCCCACATGACTATTTTCTCCTCTTCCTCACTTGAAGTTCCTGTAGGATAACGTTGCATAGAAAACAAAAAATTTCCTACCGCGAACACGCAATCCAAGCCAAGATGCAATCTAGAAGACGGTAGCAACGAGGGGGTATCGAGTCTCACCCTTGAAGAGATTCCAAAGCCTACAAGATGAGGCTCTTGTTGCTGCGGTAGACGTTCACTTGCCGCTTG
>NC_061512.1:140478205-140507395 GCF_022539505.1 Lolium rigidum
ATAAACACAAAGATATATAATAACCATTTATTATTGCCTCTTGGGCATATCTCCAACAGTTCCTGTATCACTTGAGCACATACGACAAGATCAGTACTCTTCTTTTCTTTCTCGGCAGTACACTTCAGCTTGCAAATCAATAGGTTCTTAGGACTAATTTAACACCTAAATTAGCCAGCATCTCGTCCAAATCCTTCTTCTGGATAAACCATAGGCTTGATTCATCTTGGTATGCAATATACCATGTATCGTCGGCTTGCATGGCAAGCTGTAACATTCCCAACAAAAACCCAACTGGAATCACTCGGCCAGGTCATGGTGGCACTTCAAATTCAACGGTAGTAGAAAGTGCAGGAATTACCTGCACTTCCTCTGAGGTAGGAGAAGGTGAACGTGACCACAACATAATTGAATCCCCTCCCTCGCTGGTGTACCCGCTACGACCATGCATTGAGGACAAATTCGCACTGCAATCTTGAGGAAATTATAGGAACTGCATCGATTAGGGTGGGCGGGGCAAGATCAATGAGCTTACCGAGCAATGCTAGCTATTGGCGTCTGTCGGTTTACAAAGGCGGAACGAATCCCGATCGTCGTGGGTGGCAGATTAGTGTGCAGCGGACCTGCCTACGGTGGCTAGTGCCTCGACATACAATGTGTGCAGAAGAAATACTATGATGCAGCTGTGGTTGAGGTGCAGCACCGCCGTCCGGTTGTCGCCGCCAGAGGACGGATCCGACGATGTGGAGAGGCGTTGACAATCGTTGCTCTGTCCGCAGGTGGGGTAGGAGCTGCTCGGGGCTGGGAGCGATTGTCCGATACCTAATTAGAGAGAGCCAGCCACACGTGTCATACATGACTCCACCTGGTTGTACCGGCCACACATACATGACTCCACCTGGTTGTACCGGCCACACAGTTAGAGTTGAATGCTTTGAGTGAGTGAGGCTAGTCCAGCGAGTCTCCAAGCAGCCCCACTCACCAGCACACAACAGTTAAGTGATGACCCTACCCTACGTGGCCCACCTGTCAGCTCAAAACATAAGCGTATAGGAAAACATGTAACGATCAAGGCATTTGACCCAACGGCAACCCTCCGTTCGAGCATTTTCGAGAATTTAAGAAAAGAGTTTCAGCAAAAGTGAGGAAAAGTTTAGAGGCTGATAAAAATTGAGTACATCTTTTTTTTTAGAAACACAGTACAAACGCAGGCGCTCACATACACGCGCATACACTCACCCCTATGAACGCACACACGCACACCCTACCCCTATGAGCACCTCCGGAAGACCGAGCCGGCGGATTGGATCTTGAAATTGACGAAGTCACCACGGGAACGTCGCCTCCCACTGAAAGAATATTCCGCCTTTATGAGACACACAGATGTCAAACCGCGGGTTTGAACTGCCGTGAGTGCAAAGTACAACCACCCTCCTAACCACCCAACCTCAGGTTGGTTCTCAAAATTGAGTACATCTAATTAAGGAGGGGCACGAAAATAGAAATCCTAGATATTATTGTCCTATAATTTGGCTAATTGCATCTGTTTTTTTTTTGCAGACATCTGGTAAAATGAAAAGAAAGATCCTACAACCGCATTGGCGCCTATAGACTAAAACATATGAAATCGCTGGCATAAATCATGGGCAGTTCGGCAGAGAAAGATGAATGGCATATGCCTGCGCGGTTGTATACAAACAGACTAACAAATGCACATCCGTTTGTAGGGCATATTAAACACGCCTTGTTAGGGAGAACTAGACACGTCAGTTTAAGAATTAATGGAAGAGTGATGTGGCCAGACTTTCAGCAGGTTATCTTCAAGTGGCGCCAAGCTCAACAAGGGACGCGTAGGCGCCATCTTTTATCCGCATCAGTTCTTCATGCCTTCCTTTCTCCACTATCGTTCCATTCTTGACTACGCTGATGATGTCGGCACCTTTTACAGTCGACAAGCGATGCGCAACGACCACTGTCGTCCTCCCAACCATCACCCGGTCTAGCGCCTCCTGCACCACCCGCTCCGACTCAGTGTCCAGAGCGCTCGTTGCCTCGTCCAGCAAGAGCACCTTGGGGTCCTTCACGATGGCCCTCGCGATGGCCACACGCTGCTTCTGTCCACCCGACAGCTGGATCCCTCTCTCGCCGACGACGGTATCGTACCCGTCGGGCAGCCCGGAGATGAACTGGTGTGCATTGGATGCTTCGGCAGCAGAGACGATCTCTTCTTCGGAGGCCTCCCCTTGCTTTCCATAGGCTATGTTGGCGCGGATGGTGTCGTTGAACAGCACTGGCTCTTGTGCCACCAGCCCGATCTGCAGCCGGAGCCAGCTAACCTTGAGGGTCTGAAGTTCCACACCGTCGAGAAGGATCTTGCCTGAATTCGGGTCATAGAACCTCTCCAGCAGCGCAATTGCGGTGGACTTCCCACTTCCACTTTCTCCAACAAGGGCAGCCGTCTGTAAGGAAGGATACTGTCACCAGATTTATCTCCGTACCAGCTAGCAATTGAAAAGAACACGGATCTCATCTACTGATTAGTTAAGATAGAAAGTAACCTGTCCAGAAGGAATGTTCAACGATAGATCGTTGAAAATTTGAACACTTGGGCGTAAGGGGTAGTAGAAGCACACGTTCTTGAACTCAATATTGCCCCTCACACGTGCAATGACCGTACCCTCCTCGCTGCTGGAATCTATCTTGGACCGACTGTCAAGAATTTTGAATACCGAGATGGCTGATTCATTAGCCTTGGTGCTATCCGCACGTATTGCGCTTGTTCGTGAGATCCCACTAGTAGCCAAAACTAGCACGAAGAAGACCTGATAACCAATTGATCAGTTGACCACAATATTTAGAACGATCAACACTGCAACTAATGAATGAGAATGTGCTCGCACCCGAAACACTTCAGGAAATGTTGCTTTTCCATCATGGACAAACTTTGCACCGACGTAGAAGCAGAGAGCATAGGTAAGGTAAAACACAAGGAATGAGAACCCAAATCCCAAGCCACCAACAACACCTTCCTTCATTCCTTGCCTTGTTGGAGACTCACATTTCTGTACATAGGCATCCATCACCTTCTGCTCTGCACAAAACGACGCGACAGTTCTGATGCCTCCAACGGCATCGGTTGCTACTTGACTTGCTTCCTCATACTTTAACTGCATGCCACCAAAAAATTAGACAAAAACAATCGATGTGACAAATGTGTGTATGAACATTAATCATTTTGTTGCTGGATTTTGAGGAAACTGAAAGTTGATGACATATACCTTTGCATTTTTATTGGGACCTTTCAGAAACTTCATTTGAGCATAGGCTTGGAAACCTACCAAAGGAACCACCACTGTGATAATCAATGCCAGCTTCCAGTTTGCCACCATAGCTATCGTGAAACCTACTATGATGGTTGATACAGTCTGGACATTAAGTGCTAAGTTGTCTCCAACAAGTCGCTTCACGTTCAGAGCATCAGTCGATAGCCTTGCACCTATTGCTCCACTAGAACAAAAGTTGAAACTTGTATAAGTAATTCCATAGAAATATCACCCTAGTTGACAAGTATAGCTCTTCACATTTCTCTTTAAAAAGCCAGACGGATCAATTTTAGTAATGATCAAAACTGTATGAAGAGTGCTCAGGCTATCTATCTAGCATGCATAAATGTTCTTAAAAGCACATTTTTACTCTTAGCTCCAGATTATTCATAAAGGGTTTTTGCACCACACGGCTAATGATCAAATAATTTATGCAATCCGTTCTTTGTAAGCATTTACGATTCTAAGTGTTAGTTTTTAATACCGAGATGTCTTATAAAGATTTTTGAAGTGCTTTAATAAGCAAATAATATATGCCAGAGTATTTGTTACGGGTTTTCAAATCATATGAGGTACACGCTTGGTCCAAGTGCTTAAGAGAATGCCGCAACTACGACACCAATATAATAGTGGCAAATCTTAAAATAAAGAGTTTATATTCTAATTGTTAGGGAAAAATGAAAAATTCTGACATATATCAGGATGAGAAAAAGACTTGATACAGACCTGGAGTGTTCAGGTTTATCAAACCAGTCAATGTCCTGGTGCATGATACGTTCAAATGTCAGCGACCGTATGCGCTCCACAAGCTTCCCACCTGCTACTCCAAACAGGAAGTACTCTATTGGAATCAGAACAAGTGCGGAAGCACCCAGCATGACAAACATGCTTGCCCAGAACCTTGAGTCCTTCAGTAGTTCTGCTGGCGGTTCATAGAACGTCTTTATTGCGCTTGAAATCAATATTCCATATACAGGAAAAATGGTTCCATGCACTGCAGCAGTTATCGAACCAAGAGCAAGAACGAGAGCCTCTGGTTTATTCAGATAGAAGAGTCGACGAATTGGAGCTTTCTTTCGACTACTAGATATTTTGTCTGCGGTCTCCTCTAGGTCTTGACCATTGTTGAATTCCATGGGATCAGATAGGCCAAATGGAGCAGGAACGATATGTCTACCACTATGCCCAAAGGAGGAGCCTTTACTGGTTGACCTCCTAAATGAGGTACTTTGGCTTCTTTGTTTTTTAGTGATAGACCTAGAGCCTAAACCATTCTTCATTATCACATCAGGGTCAACATTAGGGGCTTCTGCTTCCTGCAGGGTCTCTTGCAGGTGAATCAGCTGAGAGTAAGCACCTTCAGGTTTCTTCACCAGTTCTGCACGTGAACCTGCTCCGAATTCACATATCAAGCAGCATGTTATGTGCATAAGATTGGTGAATGAAAAGCAGTGCTATTTTTGGAGTGCCAAAGGGTATTCTGGTCATCATCCAAGTAGTAAATTGAGTTCTCACCACAACACTCTGTTTATTAGTGATTAGCGTTTAGGGAATAGGGATATCTTTATTATATAGTTATTCAGGACCACTTCAATTTATCTAGTTAAGCAGTGTTCACAAGGCTAAAAATCGTGAAAATGACTTACGTGCTTTAGAGTAGCTGTAACATAACGCTGTGATGTGGGGTCAACACTAGTTCAGTGTACAAGACAAACATTAGTAGTGATAATACGCAGACGGGAGTGTGAGTGAAATATCCACATTCTAGAGTTGTGCATAAGAATTAAGAGAGTGAGTGGAATATCCACATCACCCATCTCTTTTTCCTCACAAGGGCATTAAATTACTAGCTCTTTTTCCTCCCCCGAAGAAAGACATGCCAGCACAAGAGAGTTAAAAGCTCCTTTTTATGGCATTCATGAAGGGTAAAGTAGTAAGACATTGAATAAAACTACAGAGTGTAGAAGGACATCTATTTTGAAACAGTGTACTTTCAGTATAGAAGTTCTCAATTCTCATATGTCATACCTTGTTCTACAATCTTCCCATTTTGTAGGACAGATATGACATCAGCATTCTTTACTGTGCTTAGGCGATGAGCAACAATGATTGTAGTCCTTTCTAACATTACCCTATCCAAAGCTTCTTGAACTACCCTCTCAGATTCCATATCCAGCGCGCTGGTTGCTTCATCAAGTAGCAATATCCTAGGGTTTTTTATAATCGCTCTAGCAATTGCTATTCTTTGCTTCTGCCCTCCAGACAGTTGAGTACCACGTTCCCCAACCATCGTTTCAATACCCTGCAATGTTTCACAAAGTATATTTCTAATCAACCATGTGTAAAGTAGCAACTGAAATAACGTTATGGAAATTTTAATTTCACATTGTACATTTGGCAATTTATCAATGAAATTCGCTGCATTTGCTAACTCGATTGCACTTTTGATCTCTTCAATAGTAAGATTATCCTTCCCGTAGGCAATATTTTCCCTGATCGTGCTTGAGAACAACACTGGCTCTTGGCTGACTAGACCAATTTTCCCTCTTATCCAGCCAAGATTCATTCTTCTAATGTCAATTCCATCAATCAAGATTTCCCCAGACTGTGGATCATAGAATCTCTCCACCAAACTGACCACAGTTGACTTTCCACTGCCACTCTCTCCAACTAGGGCAATTGTCATGCCACTTGGTACTCGTAAGGAGAATCCATGAAATACCAAATGTTCAGGCCTGGTAGGATAGCTGAAGTACACATCTTTCAGTTCAACATCACCCTTAATGTCTTCCAACATGATGCCTGTGGTGTCATATACATCAATATCTGGTTGTCTTTCAATTGTCTTGAACATCCTGTATGCTGCTCCTTGACCTTCTGCAAAAGCTGTTATTGATGGTGCTGCCTGACCTAAGGACCTGCATATGAGATGTAACTTGAGTTAGAAACCAGAAGATCTCGTAAATGGAAGACCCTATTTGACATACTAGTTGATACCCTGTGTGATGCCGCTGGTAAAGTATGTAGAAATACGAAGATGCCAAATTATTATGACCATCAAGCATGAACAAATGAATTTGCCTGATGCCATATCTACTCATAGTACTTGAAGCGGAAGGGATATTAGAGAGGAAAATGAGTAAAATTGTCTAAATAAGATGTCAAAGTTTTGAAAGGATTCTTTGACAATAACCAAGTGTTTTATCAGATGTATGTCCTTTATAATGTTATTTATCAGATGTCTGTCCTTCAAGTTCAAGAAAGAAACGACCCACTACTAAACAAGGTTTATACAAAAATCTGAACCCTACCCTATAATGCTCCATACATCTTCATATGCACTGACCTAGCTATAATCTTTACAGGAAATACTTTTGTACTTGCACGCATGGGTGAGGGTGTTTCGATCACAGTTCGTTTTGCTTTCAGAGTCGGATAAAATGAGGAGAGAGAAAGGAATATTTTCATCTACCAAGGCGAGTGGAAATCTTTTCATCTACCCATGCGTGTGTGTACAAAATCCCAATCTTTACCCTTCAATTTTATTCGTAACAAGTTTCAAATTTTAAGTATGTAAACCATATATTATTACTCAGAATATTGCAGTGGTAAGGATTAATGTACAAAACTTACATTGCACCGACCATAACAGCCATTATAACATTGATAACCATGCCACCATTGTATCCTCGGTCGATTATCAATTTAGATCCATACCAAACTGCTAACCCATAACTGCAAAACAAGATTCCCATTATTGAACCTACTCCGAGGCCACTGACAGCACCTTCTCGTCGAGCAGAATCATATGCCTTTCTTATGAACTTGTTATATGTTGTTATAGCTTGCTTCTCACCATTAAATGAAACAACCTTCAAATCATAAGCATAGTAAGAAAAAAATAGTGACTGCCAAGAACTAATAAAAATATAAAATGGTATCTCTATTTGGTTTGAGCCCCAAATCAAGCACAAGAAAACCAAGGCAAGCATTGCTTTCACAAAATATTTGCGTCCAAAATGGCCAGTTTTGGCCAACTTTGGCTCCGAGACTTAGATAACCCCCAAAAATAGAACATTCCTAAAATTTTGGCATTGAATCAAATAGGGGCTAGATTTGGTAAAATTTTGCTAAGAAAAACTTTGCCTCTCATGGCCATGACTATTAAACCAAGTAGTCCTTAAGTATCCACTAGAACTTACCGTTCGAATGGTCCCAATAGTTTGCTCAACAATGTCTCCAGCATCACCATATTTTGCTTGCATTCTGCTGGAGAGCTTTGTCATCATCCTTGACATAATAGCACCCGCCACAGCTACTGGTGGAATGCTTGAGAGCATAACAAGTGCCAGGAGCCATCCTCTCACAAATGCAACAATGAAGCCTCCAAAAAAGGTAGAAAGGAGCTGTATGCACAAGCCAACCTAAGAGAAAATGTGTGCATATGAAAGTGTTAAATACAAATAGAATTTTAGTTACCAAAAGATGCTTTAAGATAAATTTTTAACAGATATTTTCTATAGTTAGCTTCTTTTTGTGAACATACTATTAGGATAGCACACAAAAGAATGTAAAATCAGTGTGCTATGTTCTACGTCAATAAGTATAACAAGGTTTACCAATAAGTTAATAGAGATCTATCATATATAGTGAAGCAATGAATGATCGAGCCACTTTATACAGAAGCTTGGCCAAATTGGTCATCAGAATATAATATCTAACAATGCGTCGACGGCGTGGCACAAGATCACCCGTTGTGTTCTCAAACAGCCTACCTTTTCTCCAATGGCATCTTGAATGAGGAATGTGTCTCCAGACATCCTCTCAACAACTTGCCCAGTGCTCATATCCTTGTCAAAAAATGCAATGTCCTGTCTGAGAATAGACTTGAGATACAAAGCTCTGATTCGTGCTGCCTGTCTTTCTCCAGTGATTGTCCAGCATGACACCTCTATCAAAATATCAAGTTAGTCAATCAAGGAAGGAATGGAAGGAGCATTCTAGTGGTGCCTTAAAAATTACTCTGGACGGCCTCGGGCTTAGACTTGTATTATGAACTATTTAATTCCTACAAATACATCAAGACACAAAGCTTTTGTTTTTTCTTGAAGAAAAAAAATCTATCACAACAGTTCTGCAACATTTTTTTTTGTAGGAACAGGCAGGACAGGGAGTATCCCTGAATTCACAATTTCGCATCACATGAAAATCCAATAAAAAAACAGACATTACAAGAACCAAGAGTAGGCACCCATGTGCAACATTTGAGCACATTTTACTATTTGTCGGATTCATAAATTGAAAGATCAAGCAACTTTTATCCACAAAGATGTCTTGATTGTATTGCATATGAAAGGCACTCACGGAGTGTTGAAATCAGTCCTGCTCCAATGCCAAGGTAAACGAAGTTAATGATCACCTGGAAACAAGAAAGACCTGATAATAAATTAAATAGAATGACAAATAATTCCCTGGTACAAGCATTGATGAGTTAAACCCTTGCCTTTATAACAATACTGCCCATATATAAAAGAATTGGCACCATCATTTCTTATTTGAAAACTTATCATTTACGAACATTTGTCAAAGATTATTTCATATGAGTGTGACTTGCTTATATTAGATGCGATGTACAACTCTGTGTGTTGAGTTTTTGTAGCTCAGCTCAGTGTTTTACTATTGTTTCTTGCTTGTCCTTAATTTTGTAACTTTTTCCTCTATTATCAATGAAAAGCAGCTCTGCACTGCCTTTTCAGTAAAAAAAAACTCTGTGTGGAACTCTCTCATAAGTTAACCTCTGTGCATATCTTGGCATCTTGCCATGAAAGGCAACGGATATAAGAAATGAAGGAAAAGTCTGAGCTGGTAAATGGCCAAGCGGCAGAAGATTTTTAGATTCTTTCCATGTCGAATGCACGGAGGATGCCCAACACCACACACATTTAACTCAAAAAGAAAACTGCACTGACGACACACGACAGCACCCAACCCTAAAGAAATTAATCTGAGTAGGGGGGGTGGGGAAGGGTGGGGGGATACCGTGTTCCAGCAACGGACTGCTCGTCCAATCATTCCGGCAGCGGTGTCAGCCGGGGCTCCGGCGTGGATACGTCGAGCCGCCGGGGAGCCATGGCGCGGCGGAGGTCAGGAGGTCGTGTCAATGTCATTGTCGTAGCCTCGTAGGGCAGCACGAGTGACGACAAGAAACTGGAAATAAATCGCAGCTTCCTCTGGGCCGAAACGATATGATGGGCCAGATATTCATGGACTTGAGGCCCGTTTTTCTAATCTATTGTGTCGTGGAAACGCGAAAAAAACGCAGGCGCGTATCATATGCGCACGCACCTTGGTGACTTTGTGCAGCACGTCCTCCGGCGAGTCGGCGGCGGAGCCGAAGGCGTCGATGACGTCGCCGAAGATGAAGGTCATGAGCGGCTGCGCCATGCCGTTGGCCACCGCCGAGGCCGCGCCCACCGCCATCAGCGCCCCGTCCGTCCTGTCCGCGAAGGCGAACATTCGGTACAGCTGCACGCGCGACGCCGCGGTGGTCGCCTGCCTCTCACGATCAGCGCTCGCTGCCGCTTCCCCTCCGTTGATGTTGTTCATCTCCCCCTCTTGATCCCTCCCTCCCATGGCTCCGACCTCTCAATCCTCAGGTCTTTGGGTCTTGGGAGGTGTAGTGTGTATATGGCTTTCAATTAGCATCGCACTGGTTGTCATTAGCTAGCTAGCTGCTACTTGCCATGTGTGTGGAGGATATATACAATTCCGACTAATAAATAAGTGTATTTTCCTAAGTCAACTATGACATGAGATTAACATACAATACAAATTTTTTCTAAAAAATAGTACTCCTTTCCGACTCAAAATACTTGTCACATATTTATCTAAATTAGCATGTATCTAGAGTTCTAGACACATGTCAGAATGTAAATACATGTGAATCCAGATTTTTTCGATAAAGGATGATTTATTACTTTGGAAAGCAATTACATCCAGCTGCATAACCAGGATGCACACAGCCGTTTAAAAGTATCAAGTCAAAAGATGGAAAAAAAAAACTAGGCGAAATACATATCGAAACGATGAAGCATATAACGCCTAAGGTGTGGGAGGGGGTTCAATCCGTAGACTATGCTGCCACCCATGTAGGGAAAAAGTATCCCTCGCCGTAGCCTCCAATCGTGTACAAACCTCCGTAAACAGGTCTCGGTTCTCCATTCACTGAAGAGATAACCACAAACGGAGAATACATGTACATCTGTAGATGACCTGCAACAAAGAGCAATTTTTATCGTTAAAAATTTTATCATTTCTACTTAGCCAAAGCGTCCAGATAACTGCTAGCGCCCCCACCCTAAGAAGCAACTTAAACCTTGAATCTATACCGTGAAGCCAATTGCCAGACATTGGCCACACTAGTCCGAGGATACAGGGTAGACGCTACTTGGATGACTGACCATATAGATCTCGCAAATTGACACTGGAAGAAAAGGTGTTTAATGGTTTCATCATGATGACAAAAAACACACCGTGTACTTCCGTGCCAATTTCGCTTAACAGGATTGTCCTTGGTGAGAATAACACCTCGAGGAAGATACCATCCAAAAATATTTATTTTTAATGGTATCTTCATCTTCCAAATTTTCTTATTATTATCAAGAATTTTTTTATTTTTAACATGTGAATCCAGATAAACCTGCAACAAATATTTAGAGATGGCGAGAGTATGAAAATTATATTCCAAGACATTCCAAGATGCATTTAGTCATATTAATTCCATGTCATAAATATGGCCCTAATTTTCTAAAAGTATAAAGTTGATCAAACTTAATAAAATTTGACTTAAAATGAAACCAAAATTTCACTCGCTTATGAAAGGAAGAAAGTACTAGTAGTGTATGACTGCATCAAAAGAAGGGCATACGGGTCACAGGCTTGGTCGCCAAGGAAAATGAAATGCAAAGTCGTGCCAGGCCGACATCTAGTTATATATCTATCCTTGGGGATGCTGTCCCTACTAATTTAGTGATCATTCAAACTGGCAGCTCACCACTAACCTTAAGACGTGAGCATGCATGACAGAGACGCTTCAACGGGGAAATTGATTAACCTTCGTAAATATTTTTATTCCGGCCAGTTGACTTCACCGCATTCTCATTGTGTGCACGTATATTAATATAGGAGTATTATACTCCCTCCGTCCACAAATAAGTGTATTTCTAGCTTTTGTACTAAGTCAAATATTTTAAGTTTTGACCAACCGTGGAAAAAAAATTACTACCTCCGTCCCAGATTAACAGGCGCGCACGCAGTTTAAGAAATTGCTTTGACCATCATTTTGATCACTAAAATATAAAATATATGCTACAAAAATTATATCATTGGAAAGGATTTTTGCATACGAATCTAATAATATAGATTTTGTAGACATAAAATTTGTATTTTGTTGACCGAATCAATGGTCAAAGTTTATCTTAAACGTGCGTGCCTGTTAAACCGGGACGGAGGGAGTAGCAACATATATAATAAGATTTTGGTATAATTTGAAACTACATTTCAAAACAAATCTTGGGATACTAAATTAGTGTCATAAATGCTACTACTTTTCCCTATATATGTGGTCAAAGTTTAAAGAGTTTGACTAAACACAAAACCTAGATATACACTTATTTGCGGACGGAGGGAGTAGTCTATAGATGAATGAACCTCGCGCACGTTGCTGCACGTTGTTACCTTTTAATCTTTATTTTGGTTCTTAGTTTTGCATGTAGTTCAGATGGTCGAGGAAAGTGTACGTAGGTCAACAATCGGATATAAGGGAACAAATTTTTTTGCAGGTTACCAGACAAACTGCGCATTGAATTCAGCAATGGGTCTACCTTATGCCAGTGGATCTGCGAGAGAGTATGGTTACTGGATGCAACCGTCTGCTAACGGTTACACGGGCTACTGGGTGGCGTCATATTAATAGGCTTCAGAATAGATAGTTTTATGCTGTTTTTCATTTTTAGATGGTTACATGTCTCAACCTTTTTCGATTCGTGAACTGTAAACTTTTTGAATATTTAAAATTATCAAATAAATAAATAAGGATGTGTGCATCAATTGATGCAGAGGCCGAGAAACGTCCCATTTCGAAAGAAAGGATTCGCAAAAAAAAAGGGAATTCGTAGTCATTTTTTTCTGTCGCGTAAAAAAAGTCTTTACGCGAGAGCAATAGCGGTTGGGATACATCTATCTTTTCTGAGCAACCTCTTTTGGATTCTTAAGACCGCTCTTGCAGTAGGATACCATCTGCTTTGGGTTCTTTATTATCTCCTTCGAGGGATTTTTAGGATCAAAAACAAGCACAACCGGACAACATAATTCCAACAACATCCAGAGTCTACCAATTAATAAGTAACTAACACCGTAGCGATCTCTCCATCAGCATAGTACAGCAATCACCTTTTCTAGAATGACGTTCTCGAGAACGGTGGAGACTAATCAAAGTTTTAAATAGCCGGTATGTCCTATCTATAGCATTTCGAGAGATCTCCGACTGCAGCTAAGGAACAGCTAAGGCATTTATACAAAAAAAAAATAAGAATAGCCGCTAATAGGGCCACTAACTCCAGCTAGCCTCAATTTAGCCGCTAAGCGTGGAACAAAAAAAAATCTGGCACATAATTTGATAGTCAAATTGATTCCTCTCCTAACCCTATATCAAAAGTTTTCGTTTGGGTTAGGCCGCAGATTAAAAAATGGTCGCGCCGGCCCCTTATCCGTTTGGGCGGGGGCAGCCTCAGCGGCTTGATGTATTTTTTTCAATAAAATTTATAGATAACAAACCTAATTTACATAGTAGAAACAAAGAAAACATAGAAATTAAAAAAGGGTGAAACCCTAGTCTACTCCTTGTCGTTGTGCTTCTGGGTTAGGTCCACGATCATCGGCATCTCTCACGCCCAATTGGGTGCCAACACCGCCAGAGGGAATAGCGGTGGAGGAGCGGCCTGAGAAGGCGCGGACCACTCATCCCACAACGACCTTGGCGCTAGGGGCCGTAGCACACGAGGCCTCCATGGCGAGCCTAACCACCTCCTCCTCGTCCATCCCTTCTGACATGTGGGGATTGGTAGGATGTCTCTACGCGCTCGGTATCCACTGCAGCTCAGAGGCCTTCATGGCAAGCCCATCTTCCTTGGCCTTCTCCGCCAAGTAGGCGAGATAGCCTAGATAGTCATCCATGTCATCCCTCTCGAGCGCCAGCGGCTCCTCCTTGGCCTCATCTTCACGTCTGCGGCCGATGGAGGACCATACTCGAACTCGTCGTCGCTGAGGAACCCAAAGTGGCGATGAGGATCTCACCTGACCTTGCCGAAGGTGTCCCACAACGTTGAGTCGAAGCCGTAAGCTGAGTCCGCGAGGAGATCAGGAGACGGAATGGCTCGCTGGTGCACGATCTCCTTTCGCCACGCCCGAACTGGTCCTATTTTGATACAGCACCGAGGCCAGATCCACGTGTGCACTGCTTGACTCCAAACATGTGTGACATTGATGACAGCATAGAAGCACAGCCACATGTGTGACATTGATGACAGCATAGAAGCACAGCCGCCGCTAGGCCCAGCGCAACAGCGAGAGGACACACATGTTTTGTGTTATGTCTATGACACATTTACTACGCAAATTTAGGCTGTAAATAGGTCCCTCTGCATCAGGCCGCTAGGCTAGGGTTTAGCTAACCTCATGTCCACGCGAGTCAGCATTGTCGACTCAAAAGCGCAACTAGAAATAGGAGGCGGATTTCATATCCACGACGTAGTTGTTTTACAGCTCGATTAATACAACAGCTCAAAAGATTTTATTCTTCAATCTCCAACAAATAGTACATACCACTAGTAACTTTATAGGTTTGGTCAGCTGATAAGAAAAATGAACAAGAAAAATACAATTCCTCCTCGGAGCATACTACTTCGGTCCAACGAGAAGCCGGCCGACAACAAGTTCCACCTCATGATGCACACAAGGCATCCCAACCTGGCTTCTCACAATCTGTTGCTCTTCATCAGCTCCACAAACTCACCAAACGCTGCAGCACCAGAAGAGTAGAACAGTTAAGTCATAACATAGATCACATGAAATGGACCTAATATTTGTCTTACGGAATAGTAGCCAAGGAGTTGAACATACCCAAGTCTGAGTCATGTGGCCCAGGGGATGACTCCGGATGGTACTGAAGAGACATAAGCTTCATCTTGGGGAACACAAGACCAGCACAGCTCTGGTCATTTAGATTGATGTGTGTTACTTGTACTCCTTCCGGGAGTGATTCAGGGTCAACAGCATAGTTATGATTCTGCATAGCAAATCAAATGTTACATCCAGTGCTCGTTATATGTGGAGATTTACTAGTAAAAATAATTCTAAAGATTTAACAGTCAGTCGATAGCTAATAAAATAACAAAATAATGCGCTATACGAGCACTGATTTAATGGTATCAGCTCATAAGCATAGTTTCCTATCCAACGTCCTTATACTGAAATACCAGTATCTGGTAATGAATAACCAACTAACCTAAGAATCTTTAGAAATATCAAGGTTTCATCAGAGACATTATGCTGAAAATTACGCTTTGGTAGTCCGCAGACCAAAACCCAAACAATAAGACCACACATTAAACCAGCCAAATAAACTAGTTGACTCATAAAGCTTTTTCCATAAACTCTCCCTTTCAGCATTCACAAATCTATCGACTAACATAGTCTCCTGTAGTAGCTTCAGTTTCTTTAGCCAATTTAGTAAGGTGCCTAGATAGAAGTCTAAGCTCAACGGTAAATAAAGAACAGAGTTGCTTGGCTTCGACATAAAGCTATTTGATGATAAATATAAGCTTAAGCTAAGCTAAGAAATCCATAACTGATATCAATACTAAGTCACATGACTTATCGCAAAACACAAATGATTAAGATAAATTTCTTAGCAATTGAAAAAAACTGACAAACCTGTGCACTGATGTCCACACGTCCAGTTCTGTTATCACGAACAGGGTGGTTTCCTCCATGATGACCAAATTTCATTTTAAATGTTTTCCCACCAAGAGCCTGCCCAATCAATTGATGACCCATGCAGATGCCAAATACTGGGACCTTCCCTACTATTTCTTGTACAGTTTTCACAGCATATGGAACTGCAGATGGGTCACCAGGGCCATTGCTAAAAAGGACTCCATCAGGCTTCAAATTAAGTACCTCCGAAGCAGGCCAGCTTGCTGGAACAACGGTTATTTTGCATCCATATGATGCCAGGCGTCTCAAAATGTTGTGCTTGACTCCAAAATCATATGCAACAACCTATATAATTGAAAATCCAGAAATTGTTAGGTACAAGGTTTTAATTGATTATATATAAAAGCCTCAAGTGATACTGACATGAAAAGTTTCACTTGACTGCTTGTCGTTGAACTCCCATCCTGAACCAGTCTTGTCTAACCATTCGTATGGAGCATCGCATGAAACCTCACTTATCAAATCAACACCTGCATAACAGCACCACCAAAGTTTCATGTTATGCCACAAATAGCATCAGTAGTATGTAAAGATTAATCAGCAACACTTAACAATCAGCAGTCTTTAATAAACTCTTGCTGTACTTAGCTTTCTAAAAAGGCTTACATTTCGGAACGGAGGTAATAATAAGTAAAGAACAACAGAGTAAACCCCTCCAATTACAAGCTGATTTTTTTATATCCCGATTCAGTACAGAATATTATGAATATGTACAATTAGTTTCTAACCTATGAAATACCCTCAGCTATAGCCATTGAAAGAAATTATACTGCAAATCATTCAAAAAATAAGACTACATAGGACCAAGAAGAAAAGAAGTAGAAATATCACTTACGGACAACCATAGCAATCGAAATATTACTTTAACAAAATTATAATAGCTTGTAGGAAGCTTAACATACCAACAATTTTCCAATTTTTTGCCATTTCCAACAGTTCTCCATCTTTGAGAGACTGGTCAGTACTTAGGACACCAATCAGACTACCATCTTCCCTTAACCGGCGTGTTATTGCACGCGTGTCCACATCATCTGCAGAGTGCAAACCAGGAAAATCCATGACGGATAGAAAAATCCAAATTAGAAGAAATGCTATGATGGTATATACTTACATATGCCCATAATGTTCCTCTTCCTCAAATATTCATCAAGTGTTTCTATGGACCTCCAGTTGGAAGTACTGGAAGAGGAAACAGAAGGTGAGTACACACATAATTTTCTTGAGTTTCATACTGCCCCAAGCAGAAATGCTTACCTTATGCTTAGGTTCCGTATGATTAAGCCACCAAGGAAACATTTTCCGGATTCCTCGTCATCTACAAGAGGATCCCAATAATATTTATCAATAGTTCATCATAGAGTAGTAGGTCCTATCTCTTGGATGTGGAAATTGCATACCAAGGTTAACACCGGTGTTTCCGATATGAGGGCAGGTCATCAAAACGAACTGACCAGCATAGCTAGGGTCGGTTAAAATCTCCTGGTACCTGTGTTCATGTGCCATGCATTCAAGAGTCACATTTCCAAAACAGAAAAGCAGTTGCGTAAAATTTCAAGAACTTTCTGAGAACAAATCGTATAGAGGTTGACACTAGGATAGTGCGATTGAAACATTAGAACAGGTCGATCGGGATAGGCATAAGCTGGTATCACTAGAACTAGCACTATCACAGTAGCCAAACTTTGGAGAGTAAGTACATAAATAGATATTTGGTATGCATAGATTCATTTTCATTCAGTACGATAGAAAAAAGACTGAATCTAAACACGCACTGACGAGGCGATGGTGGCAACTAAACAATTAGAAGTTATAGGATGGATGACTGATATTACCCTGTCATAGAGGTATTGAACACCACCTCGCCGACCTGCGTCCCGGAAGCGCCGAAGGATTTGGCATTCCAGACGGAGCCATCCTCGAGGACGAGGCGAGCGTCGCTGAGCTTCCAGGGTCTCTGCATCGCCGCCGCCCCCTCGCTCGCCGCTGGGCTGGCGACGGAGCGGCAGACCAAGGGCGTCTTCGACGTCGCCGTCCTCCCCACGGCGACCCGGCCATGCTGCCCAAGCCCGAGGGAGGGCGGCGCAGGGGATGCGTGCCGGTGTACGGCGCCGACGGCCGGGCGGGCGTGCAGGGGGCGAATCTGGGGGAGCATGATGGAGTAGGGCGGGGAGGGGGGAGGTTGCGGCTGGGTGTGGGGTGAGTAGGGATGCTCTCGCCGCCGCAGCCGCCGCCGCCGCCGCTTTTGTTAGGGTTTTGATTAGAGAGGTTTTCGTCCGCCGTCTGAGAGTAAAAGAGTGAGGACGGGTGGAGTACTATCGTTTTCGTATCTTCTTGTGGGGCGACGACGGATACCGTTCGTTTTCGCTGTTTTTTCTACCCGACAGCGGCGCGATTGCCTCGTGTCGTGTACATGTGCGAATATTATCGAATACACCAGCTCAAAAATATTATCGAATACACACATGCATTATGTATATATAAACTGGACTAACAAACAGTTTATACTGAGAGCCTGGACATCATCCACTCTATGAACGTGTTTTTTTTTGCCACAAAGTATTTATCTTGAACTGGATTTAGAACATTGGAGAATAATAATATCTCAACTCACCCTAGCTATGCATGTAAAATTCCATCCAATGGAACTCAAGATTTTGTGACATGATGTCTGTGTATGTAACATCATCATAGACTTGGAAATTGGTACTCCCTCCGATTCATATTAATTGAAGTCAATTAATATGAATCGGAGGGAGTACATAATCGAGCCTTTACCTATACAAAGTTCGGTGTACAGAATTGCTCTTTTCTGTGCTCACATGTATGGCATCATATGTTATGACGTGGATGATATACATACAGATACAAGTTGCAACAACCAACATCAAGTCACAATACTGGGCAGGCGAAAACCTCTTTTTACAGCAAACGACACCTGCCGGAGTGACATCAGCAATGACGTCAACCGTGTGTTAACTAATTCTTCCATAAATTATGAAACATAATTGAAACATAACTGAAACACGAATATTTTTGTGAAATAAACTGTAGTGATGTCAGCAATGATGTCATCAGTTTCACTTTTTGTCAACTATTTCACAATGTTTTTATGTATCACTTTAGTTTCATAAAAGTTCCACTTGTGTTTCAATTATTAGTTTTATATTAGACAAATGTCAAAAGTCTCACCAATCTCAAAGTAGATGTGACACCGGTAGGTACCGTTGCCTTTAAATTCGTTGTGTTCAACAACACAGCGGATTTAAAGGCAACGGTATCTACCAGTGTCATATCTACCGTCCACTCTTTGCTTTAAGATTGGTGAGGCTTTTGACATTTGTTTAATATATAACTAATAATTGAAACACAAGTGAAACTTTCATGAAATTAAAGTGATACATGAAAAACATTGTGAAACAGTCGAGCAAAAAGTGAAACTGATGACATCATTGTTGACGTCACTACGGTTTGTTTCACAAAAATATTCGTATTTCAGTTATATTTCAATTATGTTTCAAATTCGTTTCACAATTTTGTGAAAGAATTGGTCAGCACATGTCTAACGTCATTGTTGACGTCACTCCCGTAGGTGTCGTTGCCTGTAAAAAGAGGTTTTCGCCTGCTTCAATCAATCACCCCCTCTCTCATGGCCAAATTCCACCACTAGTTTCTTCAAGAAAGCAACACATACATGCTGACCAAGTATCATCCATACCCAGGTTCTTGTCCTAATCACTTTGCAAAAAGTGGCAAGAGAGGCACCAACACTGGCTACTTAGGTCCACTGCTTTGATCATGAAATATTTGTCTAAACTATAGAGAAGCTTCTCTTCACCAAATTAGCACCCCCAGCTCTATTTTGATTAGGCAGCCTACAGAAGCAAAGAAACATGATCTTTTTTGGAATAACCTGATATCCGTAGAAAGGGCCCAGATTCTACTCTGAAATGCATCTCAGCAGGCATAAGATAACAGCAAAAATGGTTCTTGCTTACCTCCTCTGAAGAACAAATGATGGTGAAGCCAGGGGACCCATCACCCAGCAATAATGACAACATTCAGAACTCACAAGAGATAGCTTGTATCATACTCCTCCATCAATGCTCTCTCTGATATTTTCCTCTGCATGGTGAGCAATGGAGAGGTCTTTGTTACACAGTAATGAAGGGTTGCCAAATTGTTAATCTAGATAATAATAATAGTTTGAAACCTAGATAGTTCAAGTCTATCCAAGACAGCCCTCTGTTGTACCCAATATCTTTTTTTTTAAGTTCTATTTTTTCAATATAATGTGGATATGAGACTGTACATAAGCTTAGGACAACTGATCACGTGGCATTTGGAAATGGCTTCAGAGATATTACAGTTCTGTCAGACAACTAACCTGTATCTGTGTGGTGATGAATCCAGCGCCCTATTTAAAATTTCACGACATTATTAACAAAGAAACAAATATCACAGAAATTATAACTGCAGAAATCTGAGAAATAAATAGTGCGTACCTGAAATTGTTTCATCACCCAAGATATATCGCTCCAGGTTTTGGTTTCTATGTCTTCCCATAGTAAAGGTGCTTGAATTGTATCCACATGCTGGATAAGCCTTAAGCTACCTGTTATAAGATATAGTGTTGTCAGAGAACCACAGGCCTGCTCAAAAAAAGATCACGGTGTCCCAGCAGGCATACACTCATGGTTCGAAGAAGACTTCTTACTTGTAATGAAGGCTTCTTCCCAATTTCCACGATCGGACCATGACGGTGAGACCTCACGTACAGGGATCCCTAGATCATGGCATACCCTATTCGAAAGAAAGAAAACTTGTGTTACAAGAGTTCAGCATTTGGCATTATGTCCAGTAAACATGTTCAAGCATCAGTTGCTTCTAAGGATGCCTTGTTTCAGCAACAAGTTATAGCACATATCCAAGGACCTAGTATAAAACCATAACTAGTGCGTAAATTTGTGAGATGAAAGCAAGGGCACCTAAAAGTAGACATGAGTTGAAGTTTCAGCAATTTTATGCCAGAAATCTCCTCCACTATCTGGTCATTTATTCAAATAAAACAAAATTTAGAGCAAGTAGAGCAAATTTACTCTATCACTATCTGGCGCATAATTCCAGGGAGAATGCCGTCACTTAGTGGAGCTGTTTGTACTTCAAACCTATTCATCACTGTTTGAACAGACAAGGGTTCATTTGACTGATGTTCCTCCTACAGAGATGTTAAAAGTGTTAAATAAAAATACACATAATCTAAATAAAAGAACTGGAGTATTTATATTGACAAAGGTGAGTAAATATTTCACAGTGCAATTCATACAATCAACATATTATGAGAAGCTGAAAGTAAGAAATCCCCCCCTACAAGATGGGAGTACAATTAGTACTGAGATATCAGCGGAGCTTCAGAAGTAGAATAAAAGTCTTGGCCATTCCTTTCACCATCTTAAAGTAAATAAATGCAAGACACCAAGGTGCATCATTTTAGCCTAATCAGCTCAAACATCACAATCTACATTATGGTGACATGAAAACCACTACAGAACGGTGCAGAACACAGATATGAACCTAGTACCAGTTAGAATTGCTGCTAAGAAAAATTGAGAGATTGCCACACTTGTGCACTTCAACTATCTAGATGGAATTGGTTTCCAATTTAAGGCGAGTAGTTTATTTCTCTGCTTTCTGCTGTACATGATAATCATGAGACCACTAAACGTGTATGCATTGCAAGAAATCTGAATCCGTCCCATTGCCGTTGAAGTGAAGACGTCTAACCTTTAAGCAAACAACGAAGAAGTTTGTAATGCTGCCTTCAAGAATATGATCCCCGTCATTGGTCAGCAAGAGCTCCGTGGCTGCGGGAGGCCTCATCTTCTCCATACTCTTCCTCATCCTAGCCCAGGGCGCGTACTTGGCAGCGGCAGCCTCCCTTCCTCTCCCCGCAACGGCAAGCCTCGCCCCGGCGCCTCCGAACATCGGCGGCACATACACGCCCAGGTGGACGCATACCTCGAGCTCCTCCGGCGATCCACCAGCTCTGACCAACGCCGTGAGCGCCATGTCCTGCCCCGAGCAGGCCAGCATCCTCCTCCGCATCTCGCGGACGCCGACCCGCACGGACTGGTTGACGAGAGGCTCGAGGGAGGCTGTGGAGAGGGTACGTTGCGGAGGGACCGGGAGGCCGAGGAGGTGGGGGTGGGAGTGGGCGAGGATGCGCGCGGAGTCGGCGAGCCGGAGGAGGTGTCGGGGCCACCAGAGGAGGCCGGCGGAGGATGCGCGCGCGGTGGTGTAGGCGCCCGTGGTGGACTCGAGGAAGGCGGCCGCGGAAGGAGGAGCGTGCGGGGAGATGGCGCCGTCCGCGACCAGAACGGCCGGCGGCGACATGGCCGGAGTTGTGCTGGTGAGACCGACACAGAGGGTGTTGGTACGGGCTGCCAAATGCCGTAACGATGGGCTTGGTTTGCGCTCTTCTGAATGTCCATTTACAAATGGGCCTAGTCACCCCTGGCCATACTCCGGACCAGGGCAAAACAAAGCCCGACAACCAAAATCTAGGCCCTAGCCAAGCCTGACTCGATTTCCGATTTCTAGGGATGAAGAGGGAATTACTTAGAGCATCTCTAGCTATTCTCAAAGAAAAAAAAAACTTAGAGCATCTCTAGCAGATCTCCCATATCGGCATGCAAACGCCACTTCGGGTGGATATGGGGCTTCGGCTGTTTTTTGAGCCAGACCAGACCCCGTATCGGCGGTCTGACCTGGAAAACGGATGCAGGCCGCAGCCCAAACCCGCGTCTTGCCTGCATATATGACGGTCGGCGAGGCAGATGGGGACCAAACCCCATTCGCTCCTCCGTCTCTCCGCCTCCCCCCGATATCAAATCGACGCGCCGGCAGCGAGCAATCCACCGTAGATCCACCGCAAATCGAGCACCCGAGCTCCGTCCGGTGAAGATGGTGGCGGGGAAGGGCCAAAGCAGGCGCGGGGGCGGCCAGATTGGCCGCAGCGAGAGCTCCACCGAGCGCGACGGGAGCTCCGCCGGCGAGAGGGAGAAGACGGAGGAGAAGTTGCGCGCATCCAAGGTAGCTACCGCTACCGTAACTACCGCCTGGCGTCGCCGGCCGCCTTCGCCAAGCGCGAGTAGGAGTGGTACCGCCGCGGATGCGCGTCCTCCCCTTCCACGGCCTCGTTGTCCTCGGGGTCGAGCTCCCGCCAGCGCCCGCCGACGGCGTTGGTGGTGAAGATGGAGGACGCCGAGCTGGAGCCGCCGCACCTCCCTCACTTCGCCCCGGGAGACTACCTCGACGACGAGCAGTTCAAGCTCATCCTCCTGCAGCTCGGCGTCAACGCAGGCCTTGCGCCGGGCGACTTCGTCGCGGAGCGTGAGCTCGACACCGTCGTCGGCCTCGTCGCGCGCTCCAGCCAGCAGGACGCGGACAAGGCAGCCGAATGGAGGCACATCACCGTCGAGCAGGAGCGCGTCTTCGTCGACCTCATCGGCAACGAGGAGTGAGGAGTCGGCGCGCCGCCGCCACGGCACAGGGCTCCGGTGAGTATCCCGGAGCTGATTTTGCTGCAATGTACTGCGTGACGGTGGAAATTGTAGTTGCTTTTGATGTAAGTAGTCGAATTTAGGACCAAGGCAAGCATGAACTCTCCGATTGAACTGTTCTTCCATCGTGCGTGCGTTTGTTTCAAATTTGCAGTTTCATATGGTGTATCTGAACTGCGTGCGTGCTTTTCGAACCCAAAATCCGTATTGGGATGCTCTGAATACGCGGATTTGGGGTTTGAAATTTGCCCGTTGTCAGCGGTCAGCGATTTCTGCTGGTTGGCCAGTGGTTTGTGGGCATGTGCGGGAACAGCTGCCTCACGCTCTTACCTTGGACGGTGGGTCGGTGGCACGGTGTCGTCCGTTCCGTCCCTGCTCAATTTGAGAATCTTTTGTCACAACACTACATAATCCCCAAAAGCTAGGGTTTAGACCCTACTCAAGAGCACGAGAAGGAGAGGGATCGAGAGGGAAAATGGATGAAGGGGGCGTGTACCATGGAGGAGCGCTCGGAGGAGAAGTCGCCCGCAGGTAGCCACAAGGGAGGAGCGCCGCCGGCGCCGGTTGTTCTTCCTAGCCTGGGCTGGCTGCTTGGCATGTGTACCATGGAGGAGCGCTCGGAGGAGGAGCCTCTGCTGCCGGGGAGGCACGTCGCCAGCAGGCAGCCACGGGGGAGGCACGCCGCCGACACTGCGTCAGGTACCCAGATTGCCGGCACAAAAAAGTGCCGGCAAAGGTACCAAAAGTGCCGGCAAAGGTTTTTCAAGGCACAAAAAAAAGTGCTGCGTTTATGAGAGTCGAGGTAAGTCTTTGCCGGCACTTTTCGAGAAATGCCATCAAATCTTTTTGCCGGCACTTTTAGAAATGCCATGGAATCTTTTTGCTGGCACTTTAGAAGATGCCACGATTTTTTTTTATGGCACTTTGAAAAAGGCCTTCTATAACATTTGGAGGCTGTTTTCAACAATGCCTTTAATTATATTTGCAAGCATTATTAAGGACTGGCACTGATTCTTTTTGCAGGCATTTTTCAAAACCGTCAGGAATTCAAAACCATACAATAATAATAGTACCTGCAAATATATGCACTTATCATATTATCTGGCATTTTAATCCAACACGAAAACATGATCATGCATTAAAATTGCAACCAAGCTAAATACATGGTCTGGAACCAACATTTGCAAGTGACATGGTGTCAACATGGTCTGGAACCAACATTTGCAGGTAGCATCTAAATTACAGAATCTAGACCTAGTGCATTGAGTCCAAGCATCTAACTTACAAGACCTGAATTGTACTGCTACCGAAAAAGACAATACTCGACAATACTCCTCACGAAGAAGATAATGCTCCTCACAAAGATGTAGATATGCTCCCAGTCCCAGCAGTTCCAGTAGTTTATCCTGATAAAAAAACAGAGTAAAACAAGTAGTCCACTTTAAATTTTCAGTACACTTCTGTTCAAATAATGCAAGTATGCATATGGTAATTTATGGACACATAGGCTGCTACTTCATCATAAATAGATTCACAACGATGAAATATTTGCATCAGTACATCACAAAGTAAGATCAAATAGATATCATGTCTTGATCTGCTTGAGAAGACGATTCCTTTTCATTCTTTGAGGCAATGCCATCAAAAACTTGAACTTGTAATCAACTGCAACAAGAGCATCATGGATTGCTAACTGGTCATCGTACAGAATATACGCATTCATATGCTGGAACAATCAGTTTCGACAAAATAAACACATCCATAGCAGCTAACAAATATTAAATCAAATGAACTAGGCTAAACATAATCTCATTTATCACTTGCAGTAATCACTACCAGTTTTGAGAACAAGCAGTGAGACAGGGGGAAACGGAGGTGTATACCTTGAAGGATTTGAAAACTGGAGACGGTGGCTGGCCTGGGAGGAAGGAGATGACAATGGAAATCAAATTAGAGATCATGTGACAGTACCATGGCAGTAAGAGTTGATGCACCATCAAATTAGAGAAAATTCTTGGTCATTATCATTTGAGAGCATCCAAATGTCCATCCAAATCATATACAACAAACATTAGTGTACAAATAAGTGAATCGTTGACTAACAAACTGTATGTAGCGATGCACTCTCATTGGTCACTGACTATTGATAAACAAAAAAATGTTCATCTATAACATAACCATCGCTCATTTGGCACGCATATCTCGATCAAAATAATTCTGGATGCAGAGAAATAATCAACTAGAAGTGGCAACTAATCCAAAAAGCTATGTATAATGCGGTACAGTGTTAAGCAACATTATAAATTTCACATTATAAAGTACGCATAAGTTGCATTCATTTTCTCTACTTTGAAACCTATAGAATAATCTCTCGAACTAGAATTACATGGTAAGATTAATTGACCAATTAATTCACTAGGTTTGGTGAGATTATCCAGCTAGTTAGTTCACTAGTTATGTTGTGTATATAGCTGTACATTGAAGTGCTCTCTGAATAAAATTTGCTGGATGCGGAGCATTGTAACTTGTGTATATAGATGTAACATTGAAGCACTCTTGTTGCAGTTGATTACAAGTTCAAGTCCTTGATGGCATTGCCTCAAAGAATTAAAAGGAAGTGGGTTCTCAAGCAGATCAATACATGATATCTATTTGATCTTACTTTGTGATGTACTGATGCAAATATTTCATCATTGTTGATCTATTTGCTGGATGCGAAAGTGCCGCTCCAGTGTGCCATTTGGAAGTAGAATAACAAAGCTACATGTTGCCAGATAAAAAGAAATCATCACTTGCAAGATTTGTACTATGTAAGTGGAAGACATGCATTACATGCTTAAGACTACAGAAGAGTAATTATGTTGATAACAAACACTTCTGACGATTTTTTGTACAGAAATTGAAATCATTACCTTCTCAAATTGGATAAGTTTCATTTGAATCTTGAGGTAGCCTCTTAGCATATTATTCCAATTTAGCCGGAATGTAAATGTCTACTATTACAAGGCGTCCAGTGGCTATCGAGTCTGAATGTAAATGTCTACTATTATGCGTACAGTGGCTATTGTTTGAGGTTGCATGGAAATAAAGTATATTCCAATTTCAAAATATAGACTACAAGAAGTGGCGTGTGTTTTCGTATTCCCATAGTGATATTAGGCGCAGTTTAAATCCTACGGTCTTGCAAAGCACAAGACGTGATAATAAATTCATGCCATAACTCATTGGTGTTAAAATATGTAGCAACAACAATGTGCAAGTGCACATGGTTCAAGTTACATACATCTTACTTAAATTATTTATTGGCAAGAAAGTTTTCATGTGAGATGCTTACCTTGAAATATGACAATTCCTATGATGCATGAACAAACTTGTTCTGTATGCTACCAGCTGAAAAGAACATAGAGTGCAAAATTCATGAAAAAGATAGCACAATTATATGATCACCACCTTGTTCAGCAACTGGACGGTTGCCTTCACTACAGCCTCAAGCTCCATCTTGTTGCCAATCGTGCAATATCAGACTGCAGTACAATTCATCTAGTTTGCTAGTTGTCAAAATAATAATAACAAAATAACCTCAAGATTCCCTAATCATATTGTTAACTCACTAAGGATTTGCTGGAGCTTCCGTCTTTTCTCTAAATCTGCAAACAACATTCAGCAACAAAAAAGTGTTCAGAATCGCAGCATGACAAATGAATAATAAAAGATAAATGGACACGGAGTGTTTGCAGCTGACCCAACGCGAGAAGTTGGTGACGTCGAGGAGTAGCGACAGAGCCCTCACGAGTGACTGCAGGTAAGACTCTGCAAAATCAACCAATGGTTAACCATGATGTCCCACACAATGGAGCATAAACCAAGAGGTGAAAGGCGAACTAATGAAGACGGAGAGCAGTATGGCGCGGCTAGCGGTAGAGAGGTTTTCGATATGCTTGGACAGATCGGCCAGCTTCAGGTGGATGAAGGCTACACTTATAAGGACTTCCTTATTCTGTTCGCTGCATCATGGACAATTGAACTTGATCTCGTCAGTAGTATCGCAACTGAACAGAACTTGACATAATACAAGTAGTAGTTTTATGCTTAAATTAACATTAAACATGTAGTGTTTTGTGTGATTTAACCAATCGATTTGCCTTTTTGTAAAACAGTTAGACACTGTTGATGGCCGATGGGGGATTTTATGAAGCTCTAAAGCATTAAGCATCGACTAGCACGGAACACGCATCGAAAAAACTAGCACATAACAGAGTTCAGACTGCACAGTGACTTCCAAATGCCAATTCGAGCCAATAAGAACCTCGATTGGACCCCTGGCAAGCAAGCGAGCGGGCAACGAACCTGATGTATCAATGAAGTGGTGGAACTCCTCGAAGGTGATGTTGCTGTCGCGGCCGTCCGCCACCAGCCGCTTTTGCCTCCAACTCCGTGATCCCGGCACCCACCGCTTCACTATCCGTCGCGTGCGCCGGCTTCCCATCTGTAACCGGCAACCGAGCGCACATGCGCAGGGTCCATGGGCCGCCGACGTGCGCGGGGTAGCCGCGCATGGGGCGAGTTGAGGAAGGAGCATCTAGGCGGTGCGGGAGGCCACGAGGAGGCCGAAGACGATGCGTCCGCGAGGGAGACGCACAGGAGCAACACGAGGTGTGGGAGCCGCGCCGCCGACAGTGTCGACCAGGGTCACCGTGGGAGCGGAATAACCGCGCGGCGAGGGGGGGCAGCGTAGTAGACCTACACGGTGTCGCGCCAGTGTGAATTGGCCGGAAGGAGCCCGACATCGGCGGATGTTGAACCGCGTCGCGCCGAGGCGGCTAGGGTTAGCCCAGGCGGCACGGGTATGGCGGAATCAACGATTCAGTGCTGCGGTGATGAGATAGGAAAACAAGGCGGAGACGAGGCAGTGCTCGGCGGCGAGGTAGATGGCTAGAACGGCCGGCGACACCGGCGGCGGAGAAGGGGGTTGGGAGAGGACGGGAGAGAAGAGACGATAGACAAGGCTTCGGTAGTCAGTTTTGATTTTGCGCCATAGGTGGTCAGAGGTGGGGCTGTAGGGACTACACTGCATAATTTAAATATTTTCTGAGGGATCCTTTGTAAACGTTAATCAGAAAACGTTACCGGCACTTCCGCAAACTGCCGTTAAACAACGCTACATTACCGGCACTTTTCCATTAATGCCATTGATTGCTGAAGCATTTGCGGCAATTTTTCAATTCGCCTGAATTACTGAAACATTAGAGGTACTAATCATAAACTGCCGCTAAACCAGATAGTATTAGCGGTGGAATGGCAAAGTGCCGGCAAGAAAGTGCCGGCAAAGTAAGCACGTGAGGTAGTGCGATGCCGGGTGTTCTTCGCGTCCTGTGCTGGCTGCCTGGCGTGTACCGTGGAGGAGCGCTCTATTGTCAGAACAGTATGTACACCCAGAGTAACCTCCTTCTTCCTTGAGTCACAAGCGCCACATTGCACAATATCGATCTTTGCGTTCTTTGAGTTGTTCTCATGTAATGGAGTAGTACTAGCCAATGCATAGTTTTGGTGCAGGCTGATCTAGATCGGCGTACTACATTATACTTACCATCCACAGGTCACACTATTTTCTGAAAATAACATATATATTGCTGAAACTTATAAAATTTGTGTTCAGTTCAGTTATCATACTTAAGCTTCGTGTATTTCTTATTTTTTATCCCAGACTTGACTGTACATCCATCTTACTAAATAGGATAGGTTGATCCAAGAGATACATGCTATTTATTTCTACTCACGTCCGTTTCTCATGTTCACGAAGCCTAACATCCGAAAATTGGGCTATACATCAGCTTATGGTGAGGGTAAGTAAATCAGGGTTTTCATCTTTTTTGGGAGATTTAACATTATTATCTAAAGGTTTGTGGGTTAGAGTTCCTAATTGTGCAACATCTCACGATCATACAATTTGTCAAATACTAAACCTATTGCTGGTCTCCCAATATAAGCTACTGCATGTGTTTTCTTTTGTTTTATACGATTATGATATGAAAAGTAAAAAAAAAAGAACTAAGAATTAGTGTTACGACCGGTATGCTCTTAGCTCTCTAAGATTTGAAAGCGTATACTTTCGCATGAGTTGGCATGAAGAAAGTCACGACCATGCTTCTGAAACACTTCAATAAGGGGATGGTCAGCTCCTATTTGTTGAAGTAGGATATTGATACGTCCAAAACGTATCTACTTTCCCGAACACTTTTGCTATTGTTTGGCCT
>NC_061512.1:140507495-140517942 GCF_022539505.1 Lolium rigidum
TTCCTATTACAACTTTAACTTTCCTTGATATATCTTGGGCTCCCGAATCTTCTTATTCTTCGGGTAGTGGGCCTTCAGTAAACCCCGGGTACTATCTTCAGCAGGCCCATTTGGGATGCCTATGTCAACAGCAGAGAACAATGTTTGCAGTAGATTGTATTTCAGATGTAAAAGAATGGACCGGGGTCCACAGTTCACTAGTGGTGTCTCTCCAATAAGATAAATAGCGTGTTGGGTGAACAAATTACAGTTGGGCAATTGACAAATAGAGAGGGCATACCAATGCATATACATATCATGATGACTAATATGAGATTTACTTAGGGCATTACGACAAAGAACATAGACCGCTTTCCAGCATGCATCTATGCCTAAAAAGTCCACCTTCGGGTTAGCATCCGCACCCCTTCCAGTATTAAGTTGCAAACAACAGACAATTGCATTAAGTACTATGCGTAATGTAAAAAATAAAAATATTCTTAGACAAAACATCGTTGTTTTATCCCTAATGACAACAACACATCCATAACCTTAGAACTTTCTGTCACTGTCCCAGATTCAATGGAGGCATGAACCCACTACCGAGCATAAATACTCCCTCTTGGAGTTACAAGTATCAACTTGGCCAGAGTCTCTACTAGCAACGGAGAGCATGCAAGATCATAAACAACACATATATGATAGATCAATAATCAACTTGACATAGTATTCCATATTCATCGGATCCAAACAAACACAACATGTAGCATTACAATAAGATGATCTTGATCATGATAGGCAGCTCACAAGATCTAAACATGATAGCACAAGAGGAGAAGACAACCATCTAGCTACTGCTATGGACCCATAGTCTAAGGATGAACTACTCACACATCAGTCCGAAGGCGGGCATGGTGATGTAGAGTCCTCCGGTGATGATTCCCCTCTCCGGCAGGGTGCCGGAGGCGATCTCCTGAATCCCCCGAGATGGGATTGGCGGCGGCGGCGTCTCTGAAACTTTTCTCGTATCTTGGCTCTCGGTAATAGGATTTTCGCGACGGAGAGAATAAATAGGCGAAGGGGCAAAGTCGGAGGAGTCCCGAGGGGCCCACCCCATAGGGCGGCGCGGCCAGGGGTGGGGCCGCGCCCCCTAGGGTGTGGCCGCCTCGTCGCCCCTCTTCGTCTCCTCTTTGGACTTCTGGAAGGCTCCATGGAAAATAAGACCATGGGCTTTTGTTTCGTCCAATTCCGAGAATATTTCCTGTGTAGGATTTCTGAAACCAAAAACAGCAGAAAATAGGAACTGGCGCTTCGGCATCTTGTTAATAGGTTAGTGCCGGAAAATGCATCAAAATGATATAAAGTGTATATAAAACATGTGAGTATTGTCATAAAACTAGCATGAAATATAAGAAATTATAGATACGTTTGAGACGTATCACTTACATAGGCCTTTTCTTTTTAATTTAATTTCTTTTTAATTTGTTTATAATGGATGGTGAGAAGAGGGGTGAGGTTTAGGGTTTAGTGGGGTCTAACAATGGTTCACCACCATTTAGCAAAGTAAAAATGGTATTGGTCAAGATTTGCATACTAGGGCTATATGCCCACATATATCTTTTTATTTTATTTTTGTTTCTTCATATTTGATTTATTTGGCTTTGAGAAGGTTAGGATTTAGGGTTTTGGAAATATGTTCAATGCAATAAACAAACAATCATGGCAATAACATAAGGATTAGGTATGAGTACTATGCCTAGCCTCATATGTAAGAAAGTTTTTATTGGTTCTTATTTTTGGAAAAAGGTAATTCATTTTCTTCTTTGTTTGAAAATTTGGGATGTTACAATGGATGTCTACGCGGGCGCCACTACCTCCACGACGAGCACGAGCACGAGCACATGGTGCTCCCACCCATTGGTGGCGGTACATGTATCCAACGGGGTGCACGTGCTCCAGGATAAAAAAAATAATTTAACTTTGCAATCAGCTAAAAAAAATAGTGTGTGCACCCTCGTGAATCAAATTAGCCAATATTAGTAGTTTATTTACGTGCCAATAATACTAGGTTGTGCACCCTGATTTAGTTTGGTCTTGCTCCGCTAGTGTCTCCAACGTCAAGACAACTTAGTAAGATTTTTGACACCCCATTTTTGAGCCCAGCCTCGCCCAATGATGTCGAGCGTGTGAGTGTCGATACATTTGACAACGTTTTTTAGGAAATCGTTAAAAAAATTAATCTTCGTGAAATGAAGACAACTCACTTCGTACAAGACAAGTGACGCAATATGGTGCTAGAAAATATCTGGTAAGTGATCTCCCTGCTCGTCAGTCTCGCAAGGGAAAAGCAAGATAGGGGTGAGGGAGGAGAGAGAAGACACATGGGCTGAGTTGTGTAAGCTTTTTCCTTTATTTTATAGATTATTTTTTTAAATGAAATATTTTAAGAACCGTAAGTTTAAATTACGATCCGTTTTCACTTTTGAGATCCTTGCGTCAGGATCTTCAAACTAGATCCTACGTTGATAGGTTTCGGGTTACTTTTTTCCGTACTTCCGATACTAGTATGATTGTACCCGTGGTGTGTACCTAACTGTACTCGTGCTTCAACTGATAAATAATTCTGTTTTTATGTATTTTATGCAGTTTTCTTTTTGCTCAGTAACTGTACTTACTTGTGTGCGCTATTGTACCTCTGCTTTTGTACTTGTACTTGTTCTTGTGCGCGACTGTATTTCTTGTTCGTGTGCGCGACTGTACTTATGTACTTGCTCGTGTGCGCGAGACTTATGTACCTGTATTTGCTGGTGTGCGCGACTGTACTTCTGTACCTATACTTGCTCGTTGACGCAACTGTACAAGTACTTGCTCGTGTGCGCGATTGTACTTCTGTACATGTACTTGCTTATGCGTGGGGCCGGACATACGTGGTTGTACGCGCATGGCCAGACGTACGTGGTTGTACGTGTGTGGACATAAGCAGTAGAGCTGCTCTCGTTCCTACTCGTGCGGGTTGATGTGTCACGCGAGACTAACATGTGTCAATCGTACATAATTTTCTGCCGGATGAAGTTTCATTTCACGAAGGTCGGTCTGTGGTACCCCACCTTTTAGCATCAAATACCTCCCTTCATGTTCGGGCGAGTTTACGCGGAAGCCCAATCTGGCCCGAAACTAGTGGGTACTAGATGGGCATGCGCGCTTCGCCGCGCCGTTTGCATGTCATTGTTGCATGGCCTGTTTTGTGCGGTGTAATAGTGCATGGTCACTCTTTTGTTTGTGTGGTGAGAGCAATGTGATCTAGCAGGGCAAGGTAGGTGTGAAGCGGTGACTGGCATGGCATGCGGGGTGCACGTGTGAATGGGGTCGACGGTGTGTGGTGAGAACAACAATGAACAAACTTGTTAGCTCCCTCAATGATATCCAAAAACTAAAACGCCATGGAAAGTGTAAATCAAAAATGAAGATGATAAAGCATCCCGATAATGAGGATGGGTATGGGAAATATATCGAGTGGCGGTGGGGACCGCTGATACAAAGATCGGCTTCTTGTATACATAATTCATTCGCCTAACCGTTGCCGTGAGATAACATGATTATATCAACTATAAAACTGAAAGGTGCTACAAGCACACTGAGAAACAACCCAACAATACCCAAGTCCACAAATGTAACCGCTTGCAAGAAAAAAGTAAAACCAAAGTTCGAAAAAAATAGCTACTTGATTGCATAATTACTAATCTAAGACGCTGCTACACACCCTAAAAATAATCTATCTTTGAAAAGGGGGCACACAGTTAGATAGCAGAAGAAACACTACAACATAGTATTGATCAGTGTCAAGAGTATATTAATCAAGAGAAGCTTATGAACCTACATCAGAAGAGTATTATAAAAAAAGCAAAATAATATATAAAGCGTAGCCTAATATTGAGAATTCAGCTAGAGCTTTTGTTTATTGAGCTTTCATTTTTGTATTTATTGTTCATATAGGATTCAAAACGCAAGGGATATCTCACTGCTGTAGGTAATCAGAAAGGAATAATAAGTAAACATACTCTTACAACATGATGAACAACGTTTCAGCTCTCACAAACTAACTAACGAAAACAAACAGAAAAGATTCAGTGGAAGCTTTTGACTTTTTTAACTGGGGAATTTTATTAATTAGCAACACTTTACGGAGACAGATCTGAACGGCAGCAGTGCATGTTCTGAAAGAACAACTCTCGTTGATCATAACCTAGATGCTGGAGAATAACGTAAGCCCTAAAAGCAACACTGCTATCAAGCAACCTAAGTGGCAGCCTAACCTGATGATACACTCGATAGTTGTGGTGCCTCGGAATGTGATAGATCCTCCTGTGACTGAATGATGAACTATTGAATATGGCTACTAACTGGGGAGCGATCTCCCAATGACCTGGAGCTGATATGAAATCATTGGCTGCAGCTGCGGTAATAGCACTCTATTGTCCGTGAACCAATCTTCATCTTGGATGCATAGAATTGCTCCAATATGAGTTCCGAGTTGCAGCCCAAATGCTTCAGGTTGAAGTGCCAAAGAGACCTTGGGCGAGACTACAGAGACATGGAGTTGGGATCAGTGTGGAGTTACAAAGTTTTGGATGACAATTACCACCATGGGCGGGCACAGCATATTGGCAATGGGTATTCAAATTTTAAAAAAAAAAATCCAATGCAAAACACGAAGGTTAAAAAAATGTTTTGTTTTGGAAGTCCAAATTCAACATCAACACTTGATCGTTCTGGTGTTGAGGTGGAATCGGTCTTCTGTTTCCATCCCACAATAACTTCAAATCACCAGAGGCCAATTTCAACTTTCTGTCAATTATTCTTAATTTCTAAACACAAATTCAACACTGCTGCAACAATTGGAAAAGAGAAATTACTGATTTGCTATACATTCCAATTTGGGCGGACCTACAGGGTGGGCCGGGTGGGCCGTGGCCCACCCTAAATTTTGTGAGATTTTTTTACTACCCTAAATTTCTAACCCAACTGAGACGGAGAAAGGCATCCAGGTCCAGGACAAACTCGTGGTCGATCCCCTCCTGGCCTCCTCCGCTCGACCGCTCCAGTCTCCAGACCAGACGGTGCGGCCGGCGGTCCATCTCCCTGCCGGCGAACGGCCGACGGGCCACGGCGGTCGATCCCCGCCCCTTCTCCTCGCCGGCTCGCGCGGTCAGGTGGCTCCCCGCCCTTTTCTCCTCGCCTTCGCCGGACGGCCCGGACCCTCGCCGTCATCGCTGACCTCCTCCCGGGCGGGCCCTCGCCGATCTCCTCCTCTCTCCTAGCCGAGCTGCTCCGTTGGACGCCGCCTCCGCCCTCGGCCCTCTTGCAGGTTGGAGTTGGACAGAGAGTCCGTGTCTGGCTCTCTGTGGCTCTCTTCTCTGCTATAGCTTCTCTAGTTCTCTGTTTGCATTTAGCAAATTTTTTTTGCCTAGTATTAGAATCATTTGATATTTATGTGTAGCAGCTGTGTACATTGTAGAATTAGAGTATATGATATATGATTGAAAATGGCAATCAATATCTTATATAAATTTTATTATTGTTTCTATTGTCATTGTAGAATTAATTATGAAGAGGCATGAAGATATCATGGGAGGGAGTAAATGACGAGAAACTACCACATTAGAGGTGGTGGTGTCTGAAAACTACCAACTTTAGAAATCTATTGGCTATGTATGTTACTCATTTAGCAAAATTTATCACATTTAGGGGAGGCGCAAAAAAAAAATAACGTGTGTCCACCCTCCAACTTTTTTCTGCGTCCGCCACTGATTCCAAATATAGGTACTCTAATTGTAACCTGGAAGAATTCGCAAAAAGAATTGTAACCTGGAAGAGACATTACTGATTGGATTGGCTAGTTCGAAAATGGGAAAGGAATCAGTAATGAGTTGGATTTTTAGAACCCTACCGTGAGAGCCTGACATGATTTGGAGACTCCATGACTCGATGTCACGGGCGTCTGCAGCCGCACGCCATCGCTAGTCGCCGGATTGGGTACGTGCCAGTCCTCCCGCCGCTCGCCCTGGCCCCTACGAGGCTACGACGGCGTACCTGCCACTGGTAGAAAAATGGCCTTTAATCGCGGGTCGCAACTGTTATTAGTCGTGGTTGCGCAACCGCGACTAAAGGCCCCCCCTTTAGTCGCGGTTGCTTACGAACCGGGACTAAAGGTCCGTCCATATGGGCGGCTAGCGTGCGCCTGAGCGAAGGACCTTTATTCGCGGTTGGTGTCCCCAACCGGGACTAAAGGCTATTTCGTTAATTTTTTTAATTTATTTGGGTTTCTAATTTTTTTTCACTCCGTTTTTTTTCTATTTTTTCAGAATTTCTATTATTTCAGTTATTTGCATAGCTTAGTCTCTATCTCTAACTACACTTATCTCTAGTCAAATTACTTACTCGTGGTCAAACTTCCCGCTCGGTCACCCATCCTCCCACTACTCCACCTCTAGCACGCTTAACTTCCGAGTTCCATTCCGTCCCGCATCCAAGTGCTACGCGCACATGTATGTGATACTAGTATCATATCAATCCTATTAACATGTTGGTCGATGTCACTTTTTTTTACTGTTTGAATTTCAAATAACTTTTTTCATAAACAAAAATAATGATGTAATAATAATCGTGAATAAATAAATGAACATTAACTTTTTAATTTTTATTATTTTTAATTATTTTTAATTATTTTTAATTTTTTAAATATTTTTTTGCCAAACCTAAAAATTTGAAAATCTAAAAATTGGGTAAAAGTATTAATAATCTTTATGCTGGATGCAATTATTAATTTTATTTTTTTGAAAAATTTAAAAAATACAAAATCCATAATTTATACTAAAATCTTCCTGCTTTCGTATTTTCATTTGGAATTTTGAGAATCTAAAAATTGGCTAACCGGGTGCGTGGGAGTAAAAAATTCGGAAAAACCTTTAGTCGCGGTTGTTGACACCAACCGCGACTAAAGGGGCCCTTTAGTCGCGGTTGGTGTCCCCAACCGCGACTAAAGGTTTTCCGCCGGCCGCATCCCTCCATCGCCTTTTTAGTCGCGGTTGGTGGGTACCCTTTCGTCTCGGATGGAGCATTAGTCGCGGGTTGCCTCCCGAACCGCGATTAAAGCCCCCTTTAGTCGCGGTTCGAATATTTCCGGGACTAATAGGGGTGGACAGAAGCCTCTTTTTCTACTAGTGCGCGCTCGCCTCGCAAGTTGCAACTGAACCGTCACTACCTGATGCCCCGCCTACTCCAGTCGTGGTTTTCTGGAGCAATGCATGGACGCGAGCGTGTACTGGCGCGGCCTCCCTAGGATCGATGCTGCTTAGCTCTTGGACTGCTGTTGGGTCAAGATGGTAGCTAGATTTGTTGGACTAAATACACTATGATTTTTTGTGTGAAAATAAATGGGTATTCAGCTGAATACTCATGAATACATGTAGGCCCACCTATATCTGTTGTTTGTTGACCTGAGTTAAGCTTCCAGACTGCATCGACTTGTATAAGTGGGCATGCTAAAGTATTCAAATCTTGAGCTGAGGTACCAGGTTGGATGAGTTCTTGACGATCGCCAAGACTTGGGGCTGAAGGGGCTTGCAAGAGAGCCACCGTGACCTGAACCTGAAGCACAAATAAACAAAATTGTCGCCATGACTTTTTCAGAAATTGCACAACCTGAATACTTTATAATTGATATGCAATGATGGCATGGAGCATTTATATGCTAATATTTTTTCATAATTATAAGCTCACAAAAAGTGCCAAAAAGGGCAACAACTCATAAAACTCCTTCAGCCAAAAAAGGTCGATAGCTCATAAAATTCCATTAAAACAATCATCTGAGCATACTACTCTAGTACTGAAACCTACAACCTAGACAACCATTAGAATTAAAGTTGGAAGTACTCCGTATAATATAATTGCTAAGTGAACAATCAAAAGTTAAGTAAAAAATAATAGAAGTCACACAAATATGTCAGCGAGAGCACATGAGGACTATAGACCGCACTTGTTTTTGCCAAGAAGTACCAGATCAAATCCAATGTTGTAAGAAACCAGAATGACCAAATAAACATGTGATGCGCAGTAGATCTAGTAACCCCTTGCACTTATCACGCGGTTATAAAATGAGAAAGAACCATCTCTCTAGACCAATGATCCATGTCCATATTTCCAAAAACAATAAAACTAATAAATCACCGAATCTCGTGGCACATATCAGATAATCTGACCTGGATCATTTTGATTCTTTTCTATGTTAGTTCAGTTGAAACGTCATAGTTCTGTCGAAAAATTGCAAAAACAAAAATATAATGCAGATTTCAGGGAAACGATTGCAGGCCAAAGTGTTCATAGAGAAACATTACCATAGAGGGTAAACTCTAGAACAAACACCTCTCCTGTGTATCGCATACAAAACCAATACAAGAATATCAATTCATACTGCGTCAAGCATAAATCCATGAACAGCTACTCTATTGCACAACTATGACCCAATATTAATTGCCTCTAAACCCAAAAATGCTACCGAACGCATAATGGGAAAGAGACCCAAATGGTTGGTGAGAGCTTAGTAAGTCTAGATCACTCTGCAGAACTAAACTAGTGCACAAAACATTCACTTTCAATATTTTGAATCACTGAATGTAACTCACGAAAATATTGGAAGCAGATTACTAATATTGCACTGACATGATCCTTCAAAAGTTGTAACCACCAAATGCAACATTCAGTGTCACCACAACAAACAAGAGGACATCAGATTAGTTCAAGAACCCTATTATAAAAGATAATAAGAGCATCTCCAGTCGCGTCCACGGCGCCGGATTGAGTGTGTAGGGGACGTGTTTCATTCGTGCCGCGTTTGGGGGACGTCGCTCCCCAGCCGCGTCCCCCAAACGCCACCCCCAAGCATTAAAATACTCTTTTTTGTTTTTTTGCATTTTTATTTCAATAAAGAGAAGAAATATTCCACAAACTAATACATAATTGGGAACGTGGTTTACACGAAGACATAATTTGGAAGATGGTTTTTCACAAACTAATACATAGTTTGAACCATGGTTGACACAAATATACAATATTGCAAAAAAACTAAACCTAACTAGGCCGTGCATCGAAGGTTTCGTGTGTTCGCTGCCAAGAAAGAACACTCGAGGGCACACCCAGTCACCCAAACTGGAAAATCCAGCTGGTGATGGTGCCCCTATTGGTTCTTCCGAGGAAGAACAACCAGACCTTCGTGCATATATTCGCTACGAAGAAACAATACTCTTCAGTCGTCGTTGTCCTCGGTGCTGTCACCGTGGTAGTGGCGGCGGCAGCATGTCTCGCCGAACACCTTGACGCTCATGTCCCTCTCGCCAAGGTAGGAGAACAGGAGGATGAAGCAGGCTTCGAGGCGGTGGTAGTGCGCGAACTTCTCCCAGCCGACGTGGAGGTACATCTTGCTGCGCGCGTCGTAGATCACGTCGACGATCCACTGGCAGCAGCCGCAGCCATCCTCCCGCAGATGCATTGAGCGCGGGCGATCGTCGCCGGCGACGTAGTCGGCGAAGGAGTCCGGTAGCCTCTGGATGCCGTGCGGGTCGCCCTTGAGGGCGAAAATGAACTCGAACAGCACGGCCCGCTCCTCCTCCTGCATGTCCGACGATAAGGATGACGCCGGTGTCGCAGGCGACGGCGAGCGTGTAGCTCTGCCGCAGCCACGACCACGACCACGACCGCGAGCTCGGCCTGTGCCTCTACCAGCCATGACGTCGACTCTTGAGATGGTGGCGGCTAGGGTTGGGGAGAGAGGCACTAGGGTTTGTGTGTGAGAGGGACGATGAGAGGCGGCCCTTTTTTATAGGCCGGAGGGAGGCAGGGGAGCGGTGGCGCTCATTAACGCCGGCACGCAGGCGCGACGAGACGCTTCTTTGCGCCTCTGCGGGAACTGCACCGTCGCTACGCGCCAATAACTTCCGTCGCGAGGTAGGCGACAGTTAGGTTAAAATTCAATGTCCCGCTGACGGGACGGCCCCGCCACTTCCCGCCTCGCTTTTCGGTGCGTCCGGCGTCCCCGGTGCGTCCCATGTGGGATGGGAACGGCCTCGGGACGCCGGACAAAAAGCGGCTTTGGGGGACGCGGCTGGAAACGTTTTTTTGTCCAGCGCACCCAAATCCCTTTGGGGGACGGTTTGGGGGACACGACTGGAGATGCTCTAATGAAGTAATACAAAAATATATGAATTTGCTTGTTTACCAAATAGAGTGTTCCGTAGTTGCACTAATTATCTTTCTTAGGTAAACAAACAAATTCATATATTTTTGTATCCACATATAGGGAAAAATACTCAATATCATCTTTTGAGTATTTGTTTGTATCCACATATAGGGAAAAATAAATCATTTAATCATCTAACAGAGAAATGTGTAGTGATTTCTTTGTCTCCCAACTAAT